>NC_136659.1:15995487-16115487 GCF_903797595.1 Erithacus rubecula
CTATACATTTTAACAGTTCCTTTTTACTGAGAGCCCACTTTACCACAAGACTTCAAAAATCTGCTGCCTCAGCTATTGGTGCAGTAAATCTGCCAACTGTGCCTGCAACCACATCATTTTACACTGGCTACAGCAGCCAATATAATGAGTCAATAATAAACCAAGGACCTTATAAGCCATGAATAGCTGGTTTATATTGGCCGATGAAAACATAACTAAAACCTCTGACCAAACAAAAAACACAAAGGACTATTTTAACAGTTTCTGTGTTTCCTTGCAGTTAATTATCTTAGTGCATATTTAATGTGTTTTCTAAAAATAAAGTAATTATTAATTGCCAAAACCAGTGTACCTACCCTTCAGTTGCTGATACAACGCAGCATTTTCAGGCCAAGGCTCTGCGGCTGTGGAAAGAGAAGAAATTAATTAAGCAAGCTGAATAGCAATGTGCTTGCAAATGCAAACACAAATGTTACCCAGAGCAAGACTTCAGACTGCAAAGATGCTGATGCAATATTTAACCTGCCCTAAAAATGTCCCACTGACACTCTCCCCTATACTTCTCTCCTGCTCACAGGGGGATATCAGAGAGAAGAAAGTCCCAGAATGTAATGTTGCAAAAAGAGCTAAAATTCAAGCTATGTTACAGAATGGCCTTGCAATTCTGAAGCAACTGATGCAGCTATTTTCCTTTCACCTTAAAGATATCTTTGTGCACCTTCCCATCCTAATCCTGGCCACTCCCAAGAGCAACTATTTATTAAGGTACTAAGGGTACTAAATGAAGAATTCTGGAGAGAACAGAACAAGACACAAAGGAGAGAGGCACAAACCTCCAAAGTGTGAAGAATGCTTTGGGGAAATGGAAAAGCTTTCTGCTTTTTAAAGTTGTGTCTTCACAGTCCTATGTGATACCCACAGAGTCAAAAGCCCAGGCATGTCAGAATTCTGCCCTCCAGGATGACCAGAGGTGCCTATTGCTTTAAGTTATCTACTGCTCAACCCTAAAATGGAAATGTCAATACGCATTCAAAAAGGTGAATCATCAGTTCAAAACAGTTGAGCAGTTGTTAAAAAAATAAGGCAAGGAAATAGAAGACAATCACATCTTCCAATTGAGAACCATTGCATGTAATCAATCATACACCATTTGAATGTAAGGGAAGGCAAAAATAATAATCAGTACAAATTTACTTGGTAATGGTAGCATTTACTTGGTTAATGGTAGCATTAAGGTAACAGTTAATTACATTTTTTGTATCCATTACATTCCGTGTTAATGTCTGATTAAAAATCTGCTTTTAAGTATCAGTTCAAACCTTGCATTCTGCCCAGAATAGCCATTTGTAAATAAAATTTATGCTTCAATCATGAAAATTATTTTTAAAGCAATAATGTCTTTAAATAGCTATGTGTGGATCAAGCATAAGTATGTCACTGGCTTAAATAAGGCTTTGCATCTTTGCCTTTAGAACTCAAACTAAAAAAAATGCACAATTTTCTAACTATCATTCCTTTTGGATACTTATGAAGTATTAACTTTTATGGAAGTCACACAGAATGTAAAGCTCAAAACACTGTACACAGTTTTGTGAAGGTCACTGTCTCTAACATTAAGACACAGAGCCTATCAGAGTGATACTAGTATGGGCATGAGAAAGCAACTAATCACATTTAAGTGTCATGAAAAAATGTTTTATGTTTTATTGTAGCAGCTATTGGTTTTACATCCCACCATTAAAATTTTGCCCTGGAGTAAAAATTCTTGAGGTGGAAGTACATTTACATCTTTAAATAAAAAGAAACTAAGATAGTGTCTGCAGTACTACAACCTTAAGGATTTAAAATAATTTATCTAATATACATTTCTTCAAGTCCACAGGAGCCTTGCAGGAGCAAATGGAATGAGGAAATTAAGATTGTTATTACTATACTTTAGGAAATTTATCAGTTCTGGACTCTGAGATACTTACAAAAGAAACTATGTGACAAAGTTAAAATGATCTTGTAAATCCTCCAGCCAAACAGTGAAAGCATCATTTTCACATGCCCAAAAGGGTACAGAGAAGTTCAAATGCATGGGCCAATTTCTACTTAAACTTTTTGTCTGATCCTCTTCTGACTGAAATGTCAGATTTATAAATAATTCTTGGATTTCAGCTTAAACTGGAAGTCACCTATTTTTCACACAAGCACATAGCTGAAATATTTCCGGACCACAAAAATCAAGCAAATTTTTCCTTCTCCAAAAAAATAGCTAGGTACATTTCAAGAAATTCAGATTCTAATTCCAGTTTGATTTTGGCACTAAGCTATATGCAGCAATGGCAATACAGAGATATAATATACACACACACAACCCCCCCAGCTTTTTGGCAGACAGAATCCAAAACCATACTGCTGCTAATGCATGCCATATCCATGCTATAAACTAAAATACAAGTAGAAGATCATTTGTATCTTTTTTTCCCTTTTCAGCTTAAATCTTACTTCCACAATCTACTGATCACATACATATTTTCATGAACCCTATCTGCTGACCCTAATTTTGTTAGTGATGATACAAAGTCTTTATCCCACAGTCCTAGTACACAAGACCAGACACCCAACTTGAGGGAAGGAAAAAACAAGGGTATTCACTCATTCACACTTTAGTTGTGTACTAATACATGTTTTTAACAAGTAAATGAATTAAGGACAAACAGCCAAATGAAAATCTCAGCCTTCATTATGAGTACACCTTAAACCCCAAATTTCAGCAGTTTTTTTCAGCACTCTGCACTTGGCACCTGGCAGTCTCCAGAGAGAGGTCAATTCTGTCCATGTGTGGATGAGGTAGACACATGCTCACAAGCCTTGAACCAAAAGTCTTCAGTTCTTTGTACACAAAACAAATCAACAGTAATTGATTTCACTATTTCTATATAGACTGGATTTTAAAACTACCAGTTTCACATTAAGATTAGTGTTATTACCCATATCCTAGAAAATAAACAAATTCTACAGTACACATTCAGAATTGCATGCAGATCATGTTTGGCAATACCAGAGGTACAAATACTTGTGCAATACTCTGGAAATCAAATAATTAAATACCCATTCAGTATCTGTCCCATACCTTACAATTTCTACTAATTCTCCCACTTCTAAGATGTCTAGACTATGAAACATTTATTTCTGATAAAGAAAGAAGTTTAAATACACACTGCTACATAAGAGGTCCAGGTTCATAAGGTACAAGCTAAATTCAGGTACGAGCTCCCACTCTGTCCCATGCTGCCTTCCATTAGTTTAGTTCCAAGGTGCAAACAGGCAGCTAAGGGACACCAGAGCCCTACTGGGGAAGAGAGGAGGAGGAATCACTGAAGGGCTGTCACATGCCTCCACAAGAGGAGAAAGTGTGTAACATCTTTAATGTGCAGCAGTGACTCTTGCCTTATGAATGTAGGTGAAGACATAATTTGTAGAATAATAGGCACTAATATTACACGCTGCTTCAGTTCTGTCATATTTCCAATCCATCAAGTTGATTAATGCTATAATAACTCCTCACAAACTTATCATTTGTGCACTAATGAAGTCAAATCCAGTTTATCCTTCGGCAACTATAATCTTCTGGTCTGTAGATGTTCATTTTCCTGCTAACCACGGCTACTGTGGCACTCAGTATATAAAGAGAAAATTAACAAATGCGATGTCAATTCAGCTTCAGAAGCTTTCAACGCAGAATCACATTTATGTGTTAGATCCTACGCAACAGACATTTTTATCATTAGTTGCTCACAGGATGAAATAACTGCCTGGAAGCACACCTTACAGGAATAGCTTCTCTACATTTCTTAGGAATAAGGAACTATTTTGTTCTTCCTTCTGCCTCTGTAATCAGAGGAATTACTATTGTGTGGTTTTCAATGGGTCTGTCTCTCAGGCTTGCAGTCTTTAGTAAAAATTGTTTTCCCACCCTACTGAAACTTTTCCCATGATTAACAAATTCAAATATTTAGTCTTTCATGTGGATTGTCTGCTGTTCAGGACAATCAAATCTCATACTATTGGTTTTTCCTACTTCTCTACACTGCTTGTTGACTTAAAACAATAATGCCAGTTATAGGAAACAGCCTATGGGAAACAATCAGTGGGATTATGCCCCCCCTTCATTAACATTGTCTGAAAAGGGCTTGAGCTCAAAAGTAACAGGGAAAAGAGAATTAAAAGGATATGGACACAGAAAATATCAATACATAATCCTTGTTATCCTGGGTGCTGAGAATTCAGCATACACAGCATAGCCAGCAAGTGAGAAAGTCAAACAGCAAGAAAACCTACACCAAATATTCTTTGGTTTTGTGGATGACTAAAAATGCATGAAAATTTCACTAAGCTCAGTGAATTTGTTAGTCTAAGTGTTTTACTTATTAACAGCTTAGCATAGAAAATGCTAAAGATCTCAAAGTGATAGCAGGGTTCTTAGTTGTCAAATTAGAAGAAAATTCTGTGAACTGGTATGTTGCATGTTCCCAGTGAAGTTTTAAGTACTCAGGTTTCTAACGATTGAAACAGATTCCTAACTCCTCACCTGTATATCAGAGAATGACTTAGAAAAAACAGAATTTTTGCTCCTAAAAAAAACTTCCAAAGCACAGAATAAGTTGTGGCAGTCACATAAAATTCTTTGCCACTAAAGGTGTATTGCATTAGGTGCACTTTTCAGATTTTCACATGGTGTGAAATGTTTTACTTGAGCAACATTAAGACCAGAGGAAGACATTCATATAGCAATTTGATTTCAATGTTTCCAGATGTTTCAGACTGACATTTCAATCGTAAGACTTTATCTACCCAAATACTTTTGGAACAGTAAAAGAAAAGAATGCATATATGCTGTAAGAAGACACACTGAAGAGCACTGAAGCCCACTATCAGCAGGGGATCAGCAGCTCACCTGAAGCCTACACATCTCAGCCCCTACTAAAGCTCTCAGGACATACTACACTTGCATACTGGTCAATTTTAATCCAAAGAATGAGAGGCTGCACTAACATTCCCCCAGTGAAGTCTGTTCTAGAGGAAGCATCATTAAGATACTCTACAGTGCCTCAGCCCCACCAATTCCTTGTATGAGCTATTCACAATCTAATTATGAGTGTGCAAAACTTGGTTTCAACTTCTACACTCTGAATTATTGGGAAACTCTTCATTCTGTGTCAGTGCTGCCAGGATGTATGGGGGAAATAAATATTTTTATCCACCTTCCCTAAGAAGCTCCATGATGATGAAAGAGATGTAATGAAATAAATGGTTTACAGTTATGCCTTTAATGCTCTCACTTAAAAAATAAGACTCTGACTGTGAAAATGAGAAGACAAAATACTTTGCATATTAAATTGTGGAATATGCTAAACAATTCAGTGGCCTGGTATGAATTGCCAGTTTCAGCAGTTGGTAAGCAGTGTGATTTGCCCTGTAGTCTGCCATTAATTTAGCTTGCTGGCAAACTGTAGCATTCTTGAGTATTAGCCACAGACAAAAGCCAGAGCCCTCTAGATCCAGGCCTCAAGATGTTCTCTCCTGAATGAGAAATGAAGTCATCAACAAGTAAAGTTTTTTTTTAGGAAAACACTCAACTTGAAATTAGGCTGTTCCCAGCTCTCAGCAATACCACAGAATTCTGTTGGGACAAGAATACTTTTGGAAGGCACTGCAGATAGAAATATTTTTCTCTTATAAAAGTAGCCTATGCCTAATAGGAATCAAGGCTAATAAACAGTAAATCAAGATAATTTCTGCCCCAAATCTCCTCTAAACTAAAATTTACTATATACTCAGTTTGCCACCAATTTATTCTTTGAAACCTTCTTTTTCTGTAAATGCAGTATTCAGTTGACTAACAATCTCTTCCATATAGTTCACTGTGTGCTGCTGCATAGGCAAGGCTAGAACCTGGCCTCAGAATATTTGACTCTCTCTGACAAAGCAATTTCATGAAATGTTATGAAGTTGTTATGGATCATATAAAAATAAAGACTACTGTTCTCTAAAATCACCACATTTGCAAGGATCACTTTCCCTTTTTGTTACATTTTTTTTAAACATTTGATATTAAACTTACATTAAAAAAGGATGAAAGCTAAAAAATCTGTATTCACCAGTTTGGTTCACATGGCATCAAAGGCCTGCTACAAGAGCCAAGAGGCAAGATAACCTCTATTAAAAACAAACAAACAAAAATACTTGGCATTTATCTGAATCACTGTATTGCAGTATTACAGCTGGAGAGATTAACTTACACATTATTTTCACATAGTTTCCTTTAGCCTCTCCCTAGGTACAGATTTGATTAAAATATAATGAGGATTCTCAAGACTGCTTTTTCACAAGAGTAAACACTAAAAAGAAATTCAGTCTTACATGTGAGTAACAATATTACTTACAAGTCACTAAACTTCATGAAGCAAACATCAGAAACCACACATCACAACAATCAGCAGGAAAAGTCACCCTTTTTGGTTTCCAAAGACTGGTGCTATGGTAGGGACCTGCTGCTCAATATCAAAGAATCATGGAATATTTTGAGTTGGAAGGGACCACAATGTCCTAAATGAAGTAACCAAAAGAAAAACACATGGAAAGCTATTCCCCAGATTGCAGAAAAAAGGAGGATTATAAGATAATTGATGCTAAAATGCATTCAAAAAGAAGCAGTTATACTCTTTTAACACAAATCTGCATTTAACACAAAATGCTACATTGCAAAGTAGCAATACATTATTTAAAAAGAAAATGCCAGGAACTGATGTGCTTCTAGTGTTCAGGTGATAAGTGGAGGGGTAAATTTTGACTAATACAGTGAAGCTGCAGGCACTTTGGAACCAAAGTAGTTAAACATCTACATCTCATATATTAAGAGTGATCAATAAAGGAAATACGAGAAAGTTGTGAATTAGCTTCCTTAAGACACACCAGTTCAACCCACCCACACTGAGTACACATCAATTTCATGTAATTGCCTGATCCTGTAAACTAACAAGGGCCAAGAAAAAATGAATGCATCAGCAACTCCATGGATCTGCTGACAAAGGACCAAAACATGTTTCATAGTGCCTTGTCAAATGAAAACCAACTTTCACACAAGTTAAACACTGTGCATTAAATCATGTATCAAATAATTACATCATTTGCTTAAATCTGTCCCTGGCCTCCTTTGTACAGATATTACAATTCAGATAAAACATGACTGTTCAGTAATTATTGACTGAGCAGATAGTCAATGTAAAGACTCAATCTCAGCAGCAATTCTCAAACTTGAGTTTCCTGTAGCTGTACCACTATGAGAGTCAGCATGTGACATTACTGCAGCAGCCATTTAACATGACATAATCTGCTTCTTCACCCTCCAAGAAAGCTATTAATTGCATGTATTTAAACATTAGTCCAATTCTGTTATTGTCTTTGAGAAGACTTTCCAAGAGTGCACACAGCTATGATTCAATCCTCTAGGGTGCTTAGCACTCTTGCTGCTAGGGAAGGCCACAGGAGGGAGATCCTGTCAGGAGACGAGGCCAAAAAAAACTCAACAAAATCAAATCCATAAATAAAAGTTGTTCCTAAATCAACATCTGGATTTCTTCAGAAAAATCAGAGCATGCCAGCTAAACGATCTCAAAAGATTTATTTATGAAGTCCTGACAAGCTGGAGTTATTTTACTTATTTCTGATATTCAGCATAAATGCGCCATCTCAAAGAAGCTCTGTAATTCTTAAAATTAGCTTTTTATGGATCTCTAAATCAATCCCTTCCCTTTGTGCTACTTAACTCCCTTGCTCCTCTTTGGCCCTGACCCAAGAAGTCAAACTTCAAGCACAGGAGCTGTGAAGAGCAAGACAGTGGAGGTATGATACTTATTAATGCCTTATTGGACTGAGACATTTCTTAGCTATAGTATCTACATTTGTAGATATGTACATTTTTAAATCAGTCCTTCAAAAGCTCCCCTAGACTGGGACCCCAATTTTCTGTGGTAGTCTGAACTCTTCCTCCCCTAAAGGTGTTTGGCAGGCACTCTGACCACTTCTGCAGAGTGCCCCAAGGAGTTCCCTGCTTTCTCATCCACAGCACCCCTGTTCTGGTCCACAGCAGCGATCCTACACATCTGTCCCACCAGACAGGATCTCGGTATCCCATACCTGCCCCAAAAGCTGCTTCCCACACACAGTTCTGGCTCACCCAGCCCTGGCCCCTCTGGCCTTTCATTAAGGCTCCCCTTCACTGCCTCATTCCCTACCCTGCCCACAGCCCTAAGCACAGCAGCACCAGTTTGCAAAGGTGCAAGACGAGCTGGGATCTCCAGGCGAGAGAGCTCTGCAGGGCAGAAACGCAGACAGTTAGCACTGGTGCAGCCAGCCAAGTGTTGCTGCTAGCAAGGGGGAAGATGCTGCTTTAGGGCTCTGAGCCTTTAAGTCAGCCCAAACCAGACAGTGGCATTTGCCACACCACCTCTCATGCTCTCCCTCACCTCTGGGAAACACTGCAGACTCCCTGCTTTAAAACCTGAAAACTTTTTATCTTATTCTCTTAAATCACACCCTCCCAGTCTCCTTCATCTCTTTTCCAAGGCTTTCAGTGAGAACACTCCAATACATCCAGAGTTTCTCCAATATGGCATTCAAATGCAAAACGAAACACACATGCAGTTGAGCTTTGAAAGGAATGCAAACATTACATTGGTTTCACTGTCATTATACCACAGCTAGAAGGCAGAACTTAAAAATTCCCATCTCTCAGCATTTTTACTTTCTAATTCAGTATGTACAAACCATTTTTTTAGTTGAGCTCCCATTCTCCCCAATGAGACTTTTCCTGCATTCTTTGCAGCATCATTGGAATTTTTAACTTTGATGTTTCAAATACTTCCTGAGCATTTCATGGGTTTTATTACTACATAAAACTTCTTTCAGTTTGTATTAAAACATCCATCCATGTGATATCTATGTTATCCTAATAACTAAAGACCAGAATTTAAAGGTAATAATAATAAAAATTTGAGAGCAAGGTGTGTACTTTCTCTCTGTCCTCACCATGGCATGCAGCTGCAGTTTCTCACCCACTTTCAAAAGAGACAACTGAAAATGCCCAGCAGTGTACAACATGTGATGCCATTGCTCAACTAGAGCAAAGAACAGCAACCATGCTCTTTCATTTATTCATGTGCTGAAAAAAGTGACTCATCTGGTCCAAACCTGCAGGAACAGACCAAGCTAATGCCTGAGGACAGCCAGAGAACAGAGCACCCAAGGACCAGAGAGAAAACAGGAGTGAGAACGAAGAAAAATCGGATTCCTCTCCCAAGTTGTTCTCATGATTTGCTATTTTCTTCTATGACCTCTTGAGCTGAGGCTCCAAAACAGCATTCTCATCCAAACCACTTGTCATGGTTTCATCAGCCAATGGAAGTTGACTTGAAATTCAAACTGGACAATATCAAAATAGGTGCTACATTTGGATTACTAATTTTGTTATCGTTATTTCTAGAGCAATCACATTTCTGGAATGAGAAGACAACACTTTAGCAGAAAACATGTTAACAATAAAATGATGATTAGAGAAAGACTGCTTAGTCTTAATGGAGACAGAAACAATTACAGAAGCGTGCTCTATTACAAACTGTAATTATGCTGCTGATTAAAAACAAGAAATAACAATATTTCAAAATGAAATATGTACTATACTACAATAATTGTGAAAGTAATGTTTTCTCCGACCTAAAAAAAATAGATTGAATAAGCAATCTACTCAAAGGATTGGTCCAAATCAAGTAATGAAACTTGTCTGAGCACAAACTGGCAGGAGCAACATAAAAAACTTGTTTATTGAAACTGAAAAGAAATTAAAAGGGATTCTTTCAGCTTGCTTACGAAATGAAAAGCACGCATGTAGAAAACATTGTAAGATAAAATCATGTAACCTCACAAATTTGGTATTTTTAAATAAACTTGAATTTTTCATTACAAGAACCTCTGCAGCCATCTTAAACAATCTCTGTTGCCAACAACCTACTTTAAGAAAGAATAACTATTTTTTCCACCTTACACATGGAGAAAGAGCTAACACTTACCTGTGTGCATTTTGATGCACAAAATGCACACTCACCTTAAATATCGTGTCTTCATGTGTGAGAACAATTTAGGTGGTCAGGTTTGGTTCCTTAGGAATTTATTCTCAGCAGATTAAAGCTTGTCTCAATACATAAAATGCACAGCACAGATTTATTTGTACTCTGGCATGCCACACTGGAGGCAGCCTCACCATGAACATAAAATACCTGAAGGCAGAAGGGACCTGCTTTTCACACTGCACTCATTTCCCTCAGTATAAAAACCAGCCTAAGACCCTTGGACATAACTGCAATAAACAGAAGTCGTTTTCCAGAGATCAAAGGACAAACAACAATTATTACTTTCTCTCTTTTGATCACTGACCTAAAACTAATGTATTTTTGGGAAAAAAAATAAAGCCTATTGAGTAATTTAGTGATCAATTAAATGTATTTTCAACAATCGTTTAGAGATTATTTGAGCAGTCAGCTTCTCAAAACCACCAGTTAGAAAGATTAATGTTGTAGACCACTTGAAAGCTGGCACTCTAATTCTTCTTACAGTATAAACATTCATTTCCTATCCTGTTAATATGTGATTGATGCTGAGCTACTCTAAACAAATTCTCTAACATATTATTCAATTAATAATTTCTACAGTTTAGAAATGGATTATTTAAACCGTGATGCTTCTTTTTCACGAGTGCTTGCAACTCATCAAGCTATGGAAATATTTGTTTATTATTCCTTGAGACATAATACCATCCTCTTTATATTTCTGAATGAGCAAATGGCTGAATGCCACTAATGCATGCATTACACTCCACGCAGGTGATTCAGTCATCCCTTTGTATTTAATCATTAATGCCTTAGAGCAGCAGGCTGTGCCCAGCATGCTCAGGTGAATGCACATTGCTCAGAGAGGATGCTGAATTACTGCAGCACTGCAAGTAGGCTGAGAATAGAAACACTGAGGCTGCAAGGCACGGCTGGCATGCCCAGGGTAAGCTGCAGCAGGCTGCCCATCCCCACTCTCCTCCAGGGATGCAGACTCCACAACTGCACTGAGCAACCTGCTCCAATGCTCAATCATCCTCGCACTGAAAAAAGTTTTTCTTACATTCAGATGGTGTCTTTTGTGTTTGTTTGTGCTGAGATGGTGAAAGTGAATGCACAAGGCACAGGCACATTGAAGACAGGCAGGACTTTAAAAAAAAATATTCAAATACATACAGAAAAAGTTGATGTGTAAAAGAAAGCTAGGATCCTCTACACTACTAAAACCCTTTCCTCAGCTTTTAAAACATTTCTAGAAAACCAATTGTGCTGAGCTGATTGTCTTAAGTATATGTATGCAAGGACCCACATGTTACATGTTAAGAGCAACAGCAGCTTGTTGCAACTGCTATGACAAAGGGACATCATCATGAACAGGACCCCCAGTGAAAAGCCAATGAAATTCCATTTCTAGAAATGTAGAAAAAACTCTCAATCATTCACAACCACAGATATGGGATAAGATGCTATTAAAACAAGTGTCATTTTGAAGCATTTTTCTTCCCCACAAACATTCCTAGATTTGGGGGCTATTTATATCTTCTTAGTACCAGAATTAACTACTCCTTGTGTCTGTGTTAACATCTCAGCAAATCCAGACGTGTGGTGGGTATTGGCCAAGATCGTCACTAACCTTCTTTAAATTTGAAAAATGCTTCATATGAACAAATTGAGTAATTTTTCCATTACTTATTTTCAGTCTGGATGTGGTGCTTAATACAGACAAGCTACAAAGGTTATGACCTGCTGGCAAAGGTATCTTTTATTTTTAAGGCAGGTAACTGCTTTTGGAACTGTGAAACAACTGCTTTTTGAATAAGAGAGCAATGAGATGCCTACATACAGTACATACATGAGCTTGTATGTGTAATTGAAAAAAATAAGTATTAGCAAGCTGTTACTCTAGATTATTCACAAAGGTTATAAAGCAGACAGGACAATCTACTCATGTATGTCATTATCCTTGTATTTCACAATATAAATAAAATATAGCAAATAGATCATAAAGGCAAGTAAGTGGCACCATATTCTCCACATCCCAAAGATCCAGGGGCTGGCCCTCAAAACATAAGCATGGCTTGTGCTAACATGTATTAGCAACTGCCAACTCAAGAGGCAGCACAACTTTCAAGCTTGTCAATGGGTACCTCTACAGACCCAGACCAAAGACCCACCACCTTCACACGACCTACAAGTCACAGAACATTCATTAACAGAGAATCCAACTCAGATTCTTATGTTGAGGCCTCTACCAAAGTGGCAGAAGACCCAGCTCCTGAGACAAAACTCCAGCATCCTCCTCAACAGGTCATTACTAACCAACATGCCGTTCACTGGCAGTATTTATCGTCTGGGAGTTTGCATAGCAGCACAAAATCAAGAATAGGGAATAAGAAGAAAGGAGAAACTGACCAAGGCATTTATTTTAAACACGCAACACACCAACTGTGTTTTGAATACAGTGTCTTTGATCTGTGTTTTCCTACCCAGGCATTACCTAAGGTCCACGTTTTGGTTTTTTCCTTAAGTGCATATTACCATTTTTTGCTGAATAACCCCACGATGACGCACACCTCTGTTTCATCTCAAGGTCAGGCCCAGCTCAGGAGCACAGGCAGCGGCAGAGGTGCTGTCCAGCAGAGGAGCTGCCCGCGGGGGCACGGGACACGGGGCACGGGACACGGGACACGGGACACGGGACACGGGGCACGGGACACGGGACACGGGACACGCACCCGGCCCACGGGCACGGCACCGCGCCGCTCCGGGCCCTCCCACGCGGCGGGGCTCAGCGCCAGCGGCCACTGTTGCAATCATACAAACGCGCTTTTCTGCACCACTGAAGAAAATTAAGCCGTTTCAAAGAAGCGGTTATGAAATGAGAGTAACGATACGCCCGGCAGAGGCGGGTAATGGAGGCCGCGGAGGAGGGCTCCGCTGGCCGCGCAGCGCTGAGGAGCCGCGCGGAGTGGCCCGGCCCCGTGCCCCGCCGGGCTCCGCGCGGCACCGCGGCCCCCCAGCCCTCCGCAGCCCCTCCCCGGCCGCCGCGGCCCCATCCCGAGGGGACTGAGGCCTCGGCAGCTCGGCACCGCCCGCGGCCCGGAGCGCGGCGCCCTGCACGGCCCCGGCGTCCCGCCCGCCCCCGCCGCTCACCGGCCAGCTGGGTCACGAAGGCCTCGGCCACCAGCGACATGTCGCGGCGGGCGGGCGGGCCGAGGGCACGCACAGGAACTGGGGCCGCGCCGCCGGCGGGGCAGCGACTGCATCCGGGGCCGGGGCGGGGCCCGCGGCTCCCCCGCCCGCGGGCGCTGCGCTCGGGCCGCCGGGCCTGGTGCGGAGCGGGGCCGCGCGGGCGGCGGCGCTGCTGCGGGCCCGGCCCGAGCACCGGGGCTGGCAGCGGCTGCACTGCCCCCCGTTAGCCGGCCTGAGGCAAACCGGGGCTGCCAGCGGCCGCACTGCCCCCCGTTATCCGGCCTGAGGCAAACCGGGGCTGCCAGCGGCTGCACTGCCCCCCGTTATCCGGCCTGAGGCAAACCGGGGCTGGCAGCGGCTGCACTGCCCCCCGTTATCCGGCCTGAGGCAAACCGGGGCTGGCAGCGGCTGCACTGCCCCCCGTTATCCGGCCTGAGGCAAACCGGGACTGCCAGCGGCCGCACTGCCCCCCGTTATCCGGCCTGAGGCAAACCGGGGCTGCCAGCGGCTGCACTGCCCCCCGTTATCCGGCCTGAGGCAAACCGGGGCTGCCAGCGGCTGCACTGCCCCCCGTTATCCGGCCTGAGGCAAACCGGGGCTGCCAGCGGCTGCACTGCCCCCCGTTATCCGGCCTGAGGCAAACCGGGGCTGCCAGCGGGGCACTGCCCCCCGTTATCCGGCCTGAGGCAAACCGGGGCTGCCAGCGGGGCACTGCCCCCCGTTATCCGGTCTGAGGCAAACCGGGGCTGGCAGCGGCCGCACTGCCCCCCGTTATCCGGCCTGAGGCAAACCGGGGCTGGCAGCGGCTGCACTGCCCCCCGTTATCCGGCCTGAGGCAAACCGGGGCTGCCAGCGGGGCACTGCCCCCCGTTATCCGGTCTGAGGCAAACCGGGGCTGCCAGCGGCTGCACTGCCCCCCGTTATCCGGTCTGAGGCAAACCGGGGCTGGCAGCGGCTGCACTGCCCCCCGTTATCCGGCCTGAGGCAAACCGGGGCTGCCAGCGGGGCGCTGCCCGCTCAGCCTCGCCCCTGGACAGACACTCCAGGGAACGGCACCCGGAATGCTTCCCCAAGCGTCTCGGGGCGATAGAACTAAAGAACAGATGCCTTTGCTTCGTCCCAAGCTGGGAGTCTTAATTCCAGGAGACAAACTCTGCTTTTTGGAATGTACACCTTGCCTTTAAGCAACCAAAAATTTCTTGATCTTAATTCTGTAATATAAAGACTACTTAAGTGTTGGAAAATGCTATAGAATTACATACCCAGTATATTGATTGCAGAAAAGATAAAGAATGTGTGAATTACTTGTTCCATTATCTTGCAGTCGCTCTTGATCCTCATTTCTTCAGGCACACTTTAGTAAGAATTAAAATATTTTATCAATTATGACTTACTCTACTGTGAAGGACAGATAGCAAAACATTCCAGTCTTGAAAAATCTTAAATGTTTTATGTAGAGATGACATGGGATATAAACATGTATTAATGTTTGTAAAGTATGTGAAACACCTCTGGTGATACTTAGTATTGACTCATTGTTCACATGAATATGTTGAATATATTCTTCACATGATAGTGGAAGCATGCTATTGGAGCAGTAGCAAAAGCAGAAAAGCCAGTAGATACACCGGAACTGAGGACTTAAAACAGTGATGTGAAAGAGAACTGATTATTTTTAAATGGCAATGAAAGCTTCATTTCTAATTACAGCTGTAAGTTGAATTGCATTGCAATTACAGAAACTCAGCAGTCTCGAGAAGCTGACTGGCTTTGCATTAAGAGATTGCAAGAGTCTAAATTAAGCTGGTTTGGGGTATTTGAGTCCTTTCATCAGCAGCAGTACTTAGAAGGCTAAAAACACAAGCCATGGAGCAAAAGGCTGAGCTTGAACTAGGGATAAGCTGAGCCAAATCCATATATTAGCAGCCAATTAGAAAATAATGTTTCTTTGTAGAGCTCAGTTTGATACAAAGAAGTCATCTGCAGTAATGAAGGTGAATGATGCAAACTAAATCAGAGAACAAAAATCAGGAAGTAATCTGGCAAGTATGAGCAAATAAATACCAAGAGAAATCTGCTGCCAACTCCAAACAATTAGCCAAAGCAGGAGGAGAATTGGCCATGCCTCCAACAAGTGGCAGAACACAAATGCTCAGGCTTCTGTCTCTGGGACAGGGGATCGAGGCAGTAGTTTTGTTTCTGCATTCCCAGTCGTCCTCCCTGCTCCCACTGAAAGGACTGCTTTAGCAGAGTACCTTGTAGGAAATCCTCCAAGGAGATCTCCAGGGACAATAGATGGGAGCAATGAAACTGATTGCATCCCCACCTTCAACTTTATTCAGTACGCCTCTCTCCAGCTTTTCAAGGAAATGCATCATTCTCAAGGAAATGCATCATTCTTGTGGGCCTGGCTTCCTGCACAATCTGTGTGTGAATTCTTTCTTCAGATGGCCTCACCATTAACAAACTTCTTTCTGGTAATTCTTGCTCCATGCCATGGAAAGCTCCCTAGCTTCCACAAATTTTAGAGGCTTCACAGCAGATCTCAAGGTGCTGGTCCCTCTGATTTCAGTGCAGAGAAGGATGCACTTTCAGATGGGTTTTCAGGGAGAAACTAAAAGCAGAATTACACTGTCCCTTGGGCTTTGCATTTCAGAAGGTCAGCCCTTAATGAGGGGTGTTTACAGGCCCACCAAAAAGATGGAGTTCAGTTTTCTCAGAGCCCACCTCTCCACCGGGCCACCTTTACCCTGTAAGGTATTCATTGCTAGGGTTAAATTGTCAGTGGGGGAAACAGGACTAGGACATATATACATACATTACATTTTAAATAGAGTGGAACCTGAATAGGATTAATATTCTGCCTAGGAAAAAGCAACTGTTCTTATTAATTCCCTTAATATTATTTAGACAACTTTAAACATCTCTTCTTCTCTGTTAATATTTTACAAAATATATGGCTAACAATATGCAGTATGAGTCCTTTGCAGATATAGTTTTTAGGAATATTTTATAAAATGAATTGTAAGATGATAACAAAAGACTTTTGTTACTGTGCAATTTTTCAATCTGTTTGCTTTATAATATGATTGTTGGCCATTCAAGTTACAGTTTAGCCAGCTATATGGATGACAGGAGATAAGATTAAACAAATCACCAGAAAATGAAGGCATTTAAATTAGTTTCTCAAAACTGAGAACACTGCTATGTCACAAACAGTTCTCAAGTTCATGAAGCACATAATGGGCTAAGTCCAGTTTAAGGTGGGTACAAGAGTATTGCATCAGCCCAACACTGATAGCAAATATTCCTCTTCAGAGAGCTGTTGAGGTGGTAGATGACACTGCAGAGTTTATTTGTGTTGCAGTATAAGCTTTCTTCATCCCAAGACAACAAGCTTGGGCCACATGCTGCTCAACAGGCCTCATCAGAGCACTTTCTCAGTGCACAACTGGGGGCATCTGCCCAAAACACTGTTCTGCATTTTCCACGGAGCAGGTCTCTAACAAGCCAGGCCTTTCCAAGACACAGGAGGAGTGCTGACAGTCATAGATTCAATTAGCAATGGTTCTGTCAAAGAGAACTGTGCAGAAATTTTGTGTATGGGTGAAGTGTCTGAAGACTTCTTGTGTGGTACTGGAGTTTTGAGAAAAAGCCAAGCACTAGAGAGACATGGAAAAAAAAAAAAACCAGCAGTGAAATGCCTTCTCCTTGCCTGGCCCACAGCCAGGCTGCCCCTCTGGTGTAACTTAGAGCATCCTGGGGGCTGCTCAGCATTATGCTGCCTGTCAGTGTCTTTAAAGAGCTATTATGGCTGCTGGAAATCTCTACAATGAAGGAAGACTTGAGTAAGTCCTTCTCTGCCAGCACATGCAGTGCCAGGCAGCAGCAGGAGGGTGTTTTTAGCATGACTTCGTGCCAGAGGTTCTCTGTACACTAAACAGCCTGGCAAAGTACACAGACCAACAGAAACAGATGAATCTGGACTAGCATGATCAAATAGATCCTATAGGGCATTTGGTATACTTTTAAGGCAAGTGTTTGCCTATCAGTCATTTCATGCAATCCTCTGATCAGCATGAGGAATGGTGCCAAAACTACTCAAGCATGAGCCAAGTTGCAAATTTTTCTGTTGCACACACAGTTCTGTAAGTTTACTAAGGAGATACCATTTTATATGGAACCTGAATTCAAAATTGAGGCCGAACTCACCTCTGTAGCTCCAATGCACTTCCTTGGGAAGTTGGCATGTATATTTTGTGGTAGTGTCCCTGGTGGAGTAAAATGAAGTCGGGCTTGTGAAAGTTCAGATGTACCTTGCAATAGATTTTCATGCTAATAACATTAATTGCATGCTACTGACAATATTCTCTTATTTTCATAATCAGGTAGGCTCAAAAGGGTCTAATTGTTGTGTAAACAAGATAAGGTATGATTTCTATAAAAATGCCATAGTCAGAGTTTATCACTTCACATTTAAGGAAGATGCTGCATACTTAATTGACAAACAAAATAATGCTGATGCATTTTCCAGCAACCTACATGAAGATAGAAAGGGTTTATTAGACTTTTAAGAGATACAAGAATAGTATTTCTGAAAGCAAAGGTGGAATCACAAACTCTATGAAAGCCATTAGATTAATAATTTTCTTCTCCTTTTCTCACCACCTTTTCTGCATTCTTTTATTCAGCAGGGTGAGATTTTCAGGGTTGCTAGGCCTACTTTAACACATCTGTCATCCTTGCAGCTGCACTGAGCGGACATCAAAGCAGCTGTGCAGAAACCCAAACTTCACTATTCACTGAAGGTGTTACCAGTCCCCAGGCTCTTGCATATCCCTGTCATTCCCAGCAGCTGCTCTCTGAAATAGCTAAAATCTTGAAGTCAGACCTTGATCTTCCCAGCTGTACCTGAGCTTTCCCAGCAGAGCTCTGCAGGTGGGCAGGGCACAGCCTCTGCAGCCCATCCAATGCCTCAGCCCAGAGCATCAGGCACGTCCAGGGGGACAGGGACATCAGCTCTTGGGTCAGAGTCCAAATAAGGAGGAGCCATGGGCAGGAAAAGAGGGCACTGACTTGGACTGAGCTTTGAATAGATCCTCTGGGCCACTGGAGGGGAGGGTGTCCCAGCTGGGGCCCAGGACCATGACAGTATCTCAGATGCCCATGGAGTTTATTTCTCCATGCAGGTGCTGGATTTAGAGCAACAGGCTTTACACAGTTTATGCTTTATGGGATCAGGATTTGGCTTCTAAACAAAATCTCAGATCAGAGGGACCTACAAGCAGGAGCTTCCAGAAGGGAGACAACAGCTGTGTCCTGGTTTTCCTGCCTGTGCTACTGCACAGTCCATGCTGCTTTCCTCTACTCTTCCTGCCAAACTCTGCCTTTGGTTTCCTTGGATCCATCCTGTGTTAACAGGCTGCTACAATACTTGTCTATCTTTTTTTTAATCCCTAGTTGATCAGACACTACCAAGTCTTTTTTTTTTCAAAGTGTGGATCTGGACTCAAAATGCACAAATGTCAAAGCAGCAATCATGACTCCAGCTTGCAGTAGCAATGTCTGTAAAGATTCATCCTGATATTTGTGTAGCTCATACTGTAGCAAAATCCAGATCCATCTTGTTAATGAAAATAAGAATAATTATTCACAGTTTGACTGTAGGCACTGGTTAGACAAGTCTTCTCAAACTCTACAGATGTTATCTGGAAAATTAAGGAGCTGCAATTGAATTCAGTTTCTGGACAAGCATGGTAAATACTGCAGAGGTTTATTAATTCATCAAAGCTCCTTGTGAGAGGATCTAAATCCTTTTCTGGAGGCCAGCATAGAAAGAAAGCACTTTCTCCTTCTTATAGAAATCATCAAAACTGCCTACCCTGCATGGAGGGAAGAGGCAGCTGTAATGAATTATTTATCTGCAACACACTATAAGAAGGATGTGCTGTGAATTATTGTAGAGCTGGGCAGGAAATGGGTGCCTTGTCCCAAAAGATTTTTGAGATTAAGAATGTGTTGCTATTCCACACCAGGATAAAACCAAAATTCTTTACAAGATCTAAGAAAGATCTAAGTGAGGGAGCAAGACCCATCTACAAAACCCTCTCATCTGTCATATGTGTAGAACTCCATCCCTGGGGAATGCTTTAGGAAGGCCACCATGCAGAAGCAGGGACATGAGCCTTGTTGACCTTGTGTGAATGCCATCTCTGCTGAGCCAGGATGGGGCTTAGGTCTTGGCTTTCCATGCTGTTCATTTCACTTCAGCGAAAGAGTTGTGTCTGGTTCTGCCTGATTACTTAGTCCTCATAGAAGCAACCCATTGTTTAGACTGACTTTTCCATTTTTACAGCTAAAGGCTACAGAGCTGAATGATCTTTTATAAAATTTTTACCTTTAGATGGGAAATCTCTTAAAAAGCTTACATGTGAGTAACTTTATTTTCTGAATCGTTTTCCCCATGTATCTCATAAGTAAGAAGTTTTCTCTAGCGTTGGTTTTTTTTTTTTCCAACACCTAGAGTTTAGACACACAGCCTGATCACCAAAGTGCCATTCTATATTTTTAAGGGAGGCTGAGAACTGATTCAGTAGATACAACATTGCAGAGACTTCCAAAGTTGAAACTATTCCATCTAAAATCATTGTCTTGTTCCATAAAAGGAACAAGAAAAGCTTTGCCATATCTTCATTACAGCTATAGAAGTTCATACTTGACATAGTTTCTCCCCAGGGTACAACTGTGGTAAGGAAAAGAAAATTATGCTGACTGAAATAACTTGAATGTATATACATTAAAAACACATGGTCTTTTTGGTTGTAGGTATGAGTTGGTGAGGCTGGGTACCTCCTGAGATTTGGGAGGACATGTGACAGATCAGATTGATCTTTTTCCTGGCACCAGGAGAAGGATATGAGAAAAGCACCAGGTGCTTTCTTTGGTCTTTGCAGAGACAGAGCAAGCAGAAATTCAATGCAGCAATGGTTGCAGAATATTTTGCAAATAAGATGCACTTTTAATCTTTTTGAACACTGGGACATGGAAGAGGAATGCCTGGTTGAGAAATATTTTGAGTCACATGAGCCGTATTAAGTTTACTTAAGTGTGCAGAGACCACAGGCTAACTAAATTTCAACTTAATCCAGCTAAATTCCAGCCTAGTGCAGCTGACAGCCATGTGTATGCATGATGTTCCAAATCCTGCACTTCCTCTCAATTCCCTGGAGGCTGGCAGAAGTTACAAGAGTAATGTTGCTGGATCTGAAACCTTCTTAGTCAGATGTTTAGAACTAAATGTGCTTAGTTAAATAAATGCTGGTATGGAAGACTTAGAGTGATGAGTCAGATGGCCAGTCTGCCTGAACTATCAGCAGAGTTGGATGCAAAGAGGACCAAAGCAGAACACGCCCTGGCTGACAAACCCAGCAAATGTGAGCAATTGGTGACACTGCTCGTACCTCATGTGGCCACTGGTGGGGCTCAGGCTGCAGCTGGTGAAGACTTTAGGAGACAAATTACAGGCTGGCAGTGGCCACAGATCTGGGCGTCCCTGTCTGGAGGTGACTGATGCCAACAACATCTATATGCCATCATACCATCATCTTTTTATTAAATACAAATGAAATTCAAGTTTAGGAATTTTTTCTTCAGAAAAACAGTCCAAACCCATGCTCTTCCAATTCTTCATCTGCTCTGGGTAAGCTCTGTTGCAGGCCTTAGATCACTGGTGGTGGACTCAACAGTATCATAGATGAATGACACTGACCACCTGCAGACAGAATGTAATGCTTTTATTCTTGTTTGGGTGTATCTTTTTTTTTTTTCTTTCAAAATTACTCTTACACCAGATATGCGAGAGCCATTTTCTTTGTATAACTCTTGCTGCAACAATTCACACATGTGAAGTCCCAAATCAGATTAACAAATCTATTTGATTTAGTACTACATTTGAACAGCAACCAGAAGCACCAGGTGGTCCATTTCTTAAGTGAGACGTGACATTAAGAGTGTTCAGCCAGTCCTGTCCTATTTTTTTTAACTTTCTGCCTAGTGACATTGAAATGAAAGTCACTGTGCTCACAGTGATGGTTGCAATTACAAAATCTTACAAAATCTTGGACCTATTAGAAGATGTCACCCTGTTATGTGCAGTGTTGGGAGTCGGGTCTCTCCAGCATGAGAAAATGGGTTTGATAGCTCATTGCTGTCATGTACCTACTGCACATTTACTCAGCTGGATTTCTAAAGGGAAAGATAGATAATTTTATTGATAGGCTTTTAACACTGTTTGATAATTATCATTGGATTTGATACACTTGAATGTTGAAGAAAATGTCACTCCACATAAATTGTGTAATTTATAAATCTATAAATGTCTATGTAATAAAAATAATTATACCAATATCTATGCTTAAGATGTGGATCGAATACTAGAGGTTTCCAGCATTAGAAACTGTTTCCATTATCTGAACAGTAACTGGACAAAATCAGATCTGAGTAGTCATTAAAAAATTTAGTGATATTTTTATCTATTTTCAAATACCACTCTAAACCTTATAGTGTTTAATCTAGCTTACTTGTTAAAGGAACATAAAAAGAGGCATTAGGAATGTAGATTTAGTGTGCCACAGCCATTAAGATGAAGAGTAATGGCAGGAAAGCCTTAGCTCTCATATTCTCCTGCTATACTAATGTCACCAAAATCATATTACTGGGTTACAGGTGTTTATCATTGGCTGTATGGGCAGAAGGAATGGTTCCTTTTGCCCCCCAGAAGCAGGTCTCCTGATCCACTGAATTCACACATGGATGGCATTTTATGCTCACCCCCAGCAGCATGAATTGATGCATTGCAAAGCTCTTTGTTCTCTGTGTAAGGGCTCAAGCACCCAGCCTAGGTGTGTCCCCCATGCTGGTCAGTGTAGGGGTCTCACTCTAAGGTCAGGGCCGTGGCCAGACTGACTGGGTTAGACCTGTTAAACTTCCACAAGACATGATATGCCATCCTGGTTAAAAATGCCACATTTTTCAGAATATTTTTTTTATTATTATTTGCAATGCTATGCTTTCTGAAGAAGCATAGTCAAAAAGATCTATTTTCCAAGTGGTGGGAAGTCTGCTAGGCTAGTAGAAAATAAACTGACTGGATTTGTTCCTATGTTTGTTTGTTTGCTTAAACTGATGGTTTTCAATCTGCTAATCACCAGTGGCTGTTGTCTTTTGAAGAAACAAAGACACAAGAGTACCAAAATTGTTTATGAAAAGCTCTTTTGTGGACCAGTGGTCTAAATTTTTTTAGTATAAAAGAAGCCTTGTCCAATTTGCAAAAAGGTCTCAGGACTGTATCTCCAGCTGAGATTTTTAACACTCCATGTAAGAGTAAATTGGCTTAAACAGTCAAGGAAGATTTACAGCTGAGGGTTACTCTGTTCACTTGGCTGATGATCAAGAACAGCAAAAGACTTCCAGATAAAGCTGAACTACAGCAAGACATTGGCTCTGTGAAGCATCTTTTCCTTATATATTTCCCAGAATTATCTCGGGAGCATATTAGAGATTTGGTTAAGTAGACGTGTGAATAACAGATATTGTTATGACAGGGAAAAGAATGGTTTGTCATTTGGTTCACCTTTCTTTATCAGGGTGACTTTCCTTGGCCAAAGACTCTTTAGCTCACTGACATTAGGAAAAATCATAAAAAAACAATGGTGGAGATTGAGTGAATCACTTAAACATATAGCTGTATGTAGCCATATATTTCAAATAGAACAGAATGTGTGTCCCCTAAACTTCAGTCACCTCTTAATGATAAGCTGGTAACTGAGCCATGTCTTATCTGGGGTTTCTCTCCATTCCTATTTCTATTCAGTCATCAGGAATTTGCAAGCATTCTTGGGGAATCCTTTGCACATGGGTAACAGAACAGTGCAGGACAAATCATAAGTATGAATTGGTAGCTGCTAGAGAAAGTTCTTGGAACTTCAAGGAGGTGTTTGCAATTTGTAATTTTGTCTGCAAAGATTTTTCTTAAAAGAAGTAATAGTCTGTTCTTCTCTGGTAGCAATCTGTACCATTATTTGCATAAACTACAGTTCCAGGTTGTATCAATAAATAACAGAGAGGGACACTTTAAAAAGGAGATTAAAATGTGGGGATTGAGTTGTGCATTTTTGTTTTCTAGCATACTGCTGGCTACTTGTATGGTCAAAATAAACCTGGATATGCAGCTCATACCATAAAGCAGAGTCTTTGGTTTGACCCTCAGCAAAGTGTTCCCTGAGCTGTAATTCCAAGCAGTAACATACTAAATCTGGTCTGCTTGGGAAGACAGAAACCCAGGCAAGCCCGGGTTCTTGCCTAAGCTTGGTTTTTGAAGAGGTACGATGTCCTGTTATCATTTACTTATCCAAAAGATATGAAATCTCTACATTCACATATACCACTTAGGAACAGTAATTTTACTACTTTTTTTTCCTCTTGAAAGCCTTCCAAATCAATATTTTTGTTCTGTTTTGGGCAAAATGGGAACAAAAAAAACCTACTTTGTTCATATCCCTTTGTAGCCTGGGGCCCTTTGAGCAACAGTCAGTAGGCAAAAATTAATGTGTGACTGAAAGAGAATGGTCTTTCTGTGGTTTCTGATGATGGCTGAGGAAAAATAAGGCCAGGAAATAGTAGTTTCATAGTTTGTGATAAATTATATGGTGGTGGGTATCTACTGAGTCCAGTCTGGAATATTTTGTTCTGATTGCAGTGAAAACTGCAGCTTGTGCTCTTACCTCTAGCTGCCAAATCTAAAACCTGTTTCTAACTGCCTGGCATCAAATTGAGCATGTGTGAGACACAACTCTTGGGATTCGTGTTAAATGAGTGAATCTTAGACCTTATCTATCATTTATTTGCCTCATGTGTGCACCCATGGATATCACAGGCATTTTTATTTAATTATTTAAGAATTGGCACGTGACTTGCATTAGCTCCTTCCTTTTTGTATCTTGCTGACAGAATAGTGCAAAGGAGCAATATCTAACCCTCTTGCAGCTACAACTGTTTGTGAAGAGAAAGGTCGTATTAAACTGGTCCTGTCATGTGAGCAGAAAATATACTTAATACTAAGTACTGGTTCTTAAGACAGAATATAGTTGTGCTCATACCACCAAATTGATTCAGACTGCAATAAAAGAGTCGTAAGTTTTCATCTTAATTTCGGAGTAAATCTCTGTGCATTCAGTCTGTGTCATTTTGATGGATACAGAACTGTGCACTGCTACAAGGCCGGGACATGTATTTATTTATTCAGGAAAATATATGTCACCAAAACATTCATTGTAAAAGACTTAGTGTGCTCTAATGGTCTGATCCAGCACCACTGAAATCAATGAGAATCTTTCTTTCCATCATGGTAATGCAGAAGTGTGCCAGCAGTACAGAAAGCATTCCTCTGGCCTAAAGTGCCTGGCAGAAATGTCAAAATCTTTAGGAAAATAAAGGCTGACAAACAAGCAACCCCATAGACATGCGACAAATTTGGAGGCAACTGAAAATACAGCTGTTTTCTGAAGTTTGTATGTGAAACATATGTTCTGAGAAAAATAGGTTATTCTGGCTGTATGTCTATGCTCATTTGTAGTATAAAAAAAAAAAAAAAAACAAATGAGAGAGTAGTAACAGAGGAGATCCTAAAAACAGACCTTAAAAACAGCTGCAGAAAGGAGCTGGTTAGTATTTTACTTGTCTTTAAAATTCAACTCGCAAAACTAAGTTGATTTATTCAGATTTTCATTAATTTTACCAGATTTTGCTTTATTCTGCTTTAAATAAATAGCACCTTAAAAAAAAAAAAGTGGCAGAAATATTATTTCCTGGTTTTTAATTAATGATCAGCCTGCAGTATAAACACTTGTTTGGTGTCATTACTTTAATGAAGAACTGCAAACCACATATTTTGGCTGCAGCTAGTTTCACACGAGTACTTCAGTCCTGGGAATTTTTAGGGCTATCCCATGAAGTGAACCAGCCCAAGGGACCTGAACTGTAACTCTATATACAGAACAAAAATGTGCCTGCACATGTGTGCATGCACAGCCAGTACAGTCAGGATATGATGTGTGACCAAACCCCTCTGTCTTGGCAAGTCCCTTCCTTTGGACATTCACTGGGAGGAACACCCATCTCCTTGCCAAGGAGGCTCCTGCCCCCGTTTAGCTGTGGACTTGTTGCCACAACATCATCACAACTTGCCTGCCCAGCCTTTGGGAGTCGTTTCGCAGGGTTCCCAACCTCTGCTGAAGCTTCCATCAGCAGTCCCTCAGCAGAAGCCTTCAGCAGAAGGGCACCTGGGGGGATGGAAAGTATTACAGAGAGTAAGGATCTTCTTCATTGCAGGCTTTTTGACTTGAAATATCCATCTTCATCTTCTCTCTGTGTTCATTTTACCCAGCAAGCATCCAGCAAAGACAAACAGTTGTCGGTGTCTGGGGCTGGCTTCCAGACAGGGGCCCAGCGCATTTCACAGGTTCCCTTGAGGTCTATCCTCCTTTCTCCCACAACTGGTTCTTCACCCCAAAGTCCAGCCTCCAACAGAAATCCAGGGCAGAAAGAGACTCGTCCAAAATAAAAGTCCTGTCCACAAATAAATAAAATCACCTTCATGTAAATCCAGATGTCATTCCTTTCCACATTAATGTTATGCTTTCCCAGGCACAAATGGGAAATAAATCTAAACTTGGTTCCTTTTTCCACTTTCATACTGTTATTTTATCTATGGGAACATTACCAATCTTCTTTGTGCAAGTATCCAAGTAAAAGACTCAGGAATCCTCTTGTCCTTTTGTCTTTGGTCAAACCCAAGCATCTTTCTGAGCTTCAACAGATCCTGAGGTTTTATATGTGATGAGATTTGTTGCAAACAGATTTACAGTGACACAATTTTTTACCCATAAGCTACAGTGAGGACTGAGAGAGCTAGATGAACTGAGTCTGGCCCTAGATGCTGTAAGAGGCTTTTTATTATCTACAGACATGTGAGGGGAGCTGGGAGTCAGCAGAGTGGCTGACTCCCAGTCACTGGGCTGCTCAGAGCCTCTGCAAGGGAAATCCCAGCACCTCTGCAGGTCAAATGGGAAGAGGTGCTATTCTTAAGACTTTATTTCTTTCTGAGTGTTACCTTACAGTTTTTTCTGTCAAAAAACAATTTTTTGCTAAATCGGCCATACCAGGAAAAAGAATGGGAAGGAAGGAATGAATGAGTGAATGAATGAATGAATGAATGAATGAATGAATGAATGAATGAATGAATGAAAGCAAAACCAGCCTCTTTTTTGCAGCAATTTTGCGAAGGGCAGGGCAGAAGACAAGGACATTTCTTTCAAAATGGGATCTTGGACTTATGCCATGATTATCTCTGATCCTTCTTGAAAGAGCAAGTTTTGCACCAACTCTGCCTGGGCTCATGGATCGGTCTTTTTAAATGCAAAACGTAGAAAGGGTCGGGAGCATGGGGCAGCCCCTCCACGCACCCACCTCCCCCCGAACCCCGGGGAGCTGGCAGAGCCGCTCCCTACCCTGCCTTGGGCTAACTCCTAGCTGCACCCTCCCGCCGCCTCGGCCCGGTCCCACACCGAGCAGCGGCGCTCCGGGCCGGCGGTTTGCCCTGAATCCTTATAAATAAAACCGTGCATAAAGTCGCAACAGAAAAAGCAGCGGAACTGCACGGCCGCGGTCCCGCGTGAAAGGACATGCGGCTGCCAGCCCAGCCCAGCCCAGCCCAGCCGTGCCCAGCCCCGATGTCCCCGCGGAGCCTCAGGCGGGGCTGCCCGGGACAGCCGCGGTGGCGGCGGCGGGGGCGGCCAGCGCCTCTCGTTCCCGCTTCTTCTGCTTCATGCGGCGGTTCTGGAACCACACCTTCACCTGGGCGTCGCGGAGGCGCAGCGAGCGGGCCACCTCGAGGCGGCGGGCCCGCGACAGGTAGCGGCTGAAGTGGAACTCCTTCTCCAGCTCCGTGAGCTGCCGAGTGCTGAAGCTGCTGCGTGCGGAGCAGGCGGAAGGTTCCCCCCCGCACGGCGCCGCGCCGCCTGCAACGCCGAAAAACACCGCGTTTCAGCGGGGGCAAAGGCAGGAGGAGGAAGGGGGGCGGGGGTCGAGGTAGGAGAAGGGCAGAGGGGAGCCGGGATGGGAGCAGCGCCCACCCGCTGTCCCCGCTATCCCACTCACTTCTCCCGGGCGGGCTCCGCTTTCGCTCGCATCCACTCGAAGGTGCGGGGGCGCCGTCGGGGCCGCGGCGGGAGCCGGGGAGCCGGGCGCGGGGGCGGCCCCGGGGCAGGGCGAGGGGTGCCGCAGCCGCCCGCCGTCCCCAGCCGAGGCAGGGGCAGCGGCGGCCGGGCTCCGGCGGCGGCGGGCGGCCGCTCCCGGGAAGGATGGACGCAGCGAAGCCCGGCGGTCCGGCAGCCCCGGACGGGCGGCAGCCGGGGCCCGACGCCTGCAGGGAGGACGCGGCGGTGGCCGGGGCGCCAGCGCCAGGAACGCGTCGTCCCCCTCGTTGGCGATACGGGACCTGCGGGCCCCGCGGGCACAGCCATGGCGGAAAGGCGAGAGCAAAGTACCCCCAGGTCCATCACCCACGGGGCAGCACCGCTGCAATATTGCCCTAATATCGGCCCTGGAGCGGGGCCAATGGCAACCCGAGGGGGAGCTCACGCCGGGAGTCCCGGGCGCCCCCAGCTCCCCTGCCCAGGTGAGCAGTCCCGCCGCACCGGATTCCCCGGCACAGGCCCTTCGCTGCACTCGAGGGAGCCGCCGCACGCTTGGGATGCTCGCCGGGAGTTTGGGAGGTGAGCGAGCTGGCGCTTTCCGCTGTCCGGGCTCCTGTCTGGGTACAGATCTGCAGCCGGCCAGGCTCCTGGAGGCTCCCACAGGAGCCCACCCGGGCACATCCAGGTCTCCACACCCGGAGGCTGGGCCGAGGGGCGGGCTGCTACTGCACCTCATGGCGCTTAATGGTCTCGTTCCATCAGATAAGTGCTCTGCAGTCTCTCAAAACAAACCCCCTCACCGTTAACAGGCTCACACCGTTAATGGACTTTTATTTTTCCCCTGTCGATTCGGCATTGTTTGCTGAGTGTTTGGAGCTGGCAGAGAGTACCAAGTTGCTCTACCCAGCCAAATCGTCTAACTCTATTGGTTTCCAATCCCTCAGAATAGCAGGAAGCAGCAGCAAGGTGAAGGAGGTGAAATCTGGACTCCCGAAGTGATCATCTTTCCCTAAATATCTCCAAGTGACACTTGAGCGTCCAGTCTGAGCCATGCTGATGTTTGATTTGGATGATGGGTTTTAGCCAATGCCTCGACTGATAACCACGTGCCAGTGCAGTTCAGAGCAGCAGAAGGATGTGCTGAGCAGAGTACACCTGGGCTTTAGTGACTTAGGACTGGACGTACAAGGAACACGAAAAAGGGCTACATCATGCTGCTTTGAATTAGACTTCCAATCTTCTAATTCTTAGTAGGTTGATGTCTAGTCAGCTGGGAAATGTAAGGGTTGTACATTATTTTAAAAATCTATTTTATTTCTAAATAAAAGCATGGAATTTATACGCCTTCATCCATCATCCAGTGCCTTCCACTAAACAGCTCAAGGAGCTCTACAAGCTCTTGGCTGTAGTGCCATTTGCTGTGGTCAGGAAGAGGCCACAAATTTTACAAGGACCAAGCACAGTGCCAACCTCATGAAGGGAGCCAGAATCTCTAGAGAAGGAAACGTTCCACTGGGTCTCCTGTGGATTTCAGGGGGCTGGACTGGTGACAGGAAAATGATATAATGAGGAGGCACAACCAGACCATGTCACTGACTCAGTATCAACTCTTTCCCACGGAGACTTGTGCTCTGCAGCTCAGCTCCACCATTATACCCAGCTGATGAATTCAGAGCAGATCTATTTGGGTTTTTTTCTTCAGGGGCCCTGAGAGGACATGTGACTGGGACAGGCAGACACAAGCCTGCAAAGGTACAGGAGTGTTGCCCTGCACAGGGATTCTGGTCAGTGACATGGCTTCCTATCCAGCCCCACCTTCTCCCCAGCTAATATTGTCCATCTACTATAAAACAATTATTACATAGCAAAGACTGACTGTATGGATTATGTCTTCAGGGTGCTTGAACTTTGAGTCAACAAACACAGCAGTCACTGAAATCTCAGAGCCCTGAAGCTCAGTTCTCCTGGCACAGCCTTGTTCACTGTGATGGGCTGTGCTGCCCTGATATACTAATAATGGAGTATCACCTAAATTTATATTTTCAGGGGATGCAGGTAAAAATTAGAACACCTTAAATCAAATGCACTTTGTCAGGACACATACATTTTGAGAAAAGGATTAAATTCTGGATGATGCAAACTTTCTCAGCATTCCCATGGCAATCAGAGCAGTTTTGAAAACGTTATCATCTGAAAAAATCAGAAGCCTGGGAACACCAGGTTTTCTCTTTAGCAGAGAATGGCTGTCCATGCAGGAGAGCATCTGTGCTCTTCATCTCCCCTGCTGTAAAAATTCCTGCCTGCGGTGAAGGAAAGAAAATTGGCTCCAGAGCAGGGCTACTGCTTTACTTGAGGCTTGTGTTTGCAGAATGCAACTGGTTTAATTACACCTAAGACTGTTTTAAATGCTAGAAAAGCTGTCTGTGTTCACACCAACATACGATCTTTCCATTTACCCAGCTGGATGCTGTTACGAGTTTCCTGTTCATTACCTGTTTGTTTTGGCAGGACTGTTCAAGGGTGACAAAAGCAGAAATCAGTGGCTAAACACAGGCAAAACATCTCTTGTTGATGCTCTGGCTTTTGAGGGAGTACTTTTTCTACACACAAGAATTTCAATGTTCAGACTTAACTAAGTTTCAGTGATAGAGAATAAAGTGACTGCAGCTGGTTTTTTACAAGGCATCTAATGGGACAGATGAAGGACTCGTTGGAAGCCAAAAGAAGGAAGAAGAAAGTGAGGGGTAAAAGAATGTGAAGAATATGATGTGTCAGAGACAATTTGAGAATGGGAGGTTTAAGGGTGCCTGTGTGAGTAGTCAAGTGATGGCAAGACAGGGGAGCTGCTGGGGCAAAAACCTCTGTGAGAACAATGGACCGAATGAGTCCTTGTGTCATCATGTTCCTGGAAATATGTGGAGCTCTACAAAGTCTGAAAAAGCCACCACGGAAAAGAGACATCATGTAGGAAAAAGCCCAGCCAAAAAGTCCTGAATCCCGTTGTTGCAGACAGCAGCAGCTCACTTTAGGGAGGCTGCTAGAGCAGTGTGTGTGTTGAATGCAATGGCAGCCCTGAGCCACAGACACTGCTCTGAGACTGGGACATGGGGCCTTTCTCCCTACAAGAGTCCACCCTCTGTGCTTGTCACAGTAACTAACACACAGGAGATCCAACAGATCCCCAGCCCACAGACCTGGAAAGCGTGGTCCAGCACCACCTTGTCCTTACCCCTCTGCTGCTGCCACACTGCCAGCTGGGCAAAGCTGGTTCTTGGTGGGGATGTGCATCCATGAGTGGAGACAGCTAGGGGTGTGGTGGGCATCCTGAAAGGAGGTAAGCAAACACTGGGTATTTAAGCAGTGGCCCTGTTAGCACAAACAAGCCAAAGGCTTCTGGGAGAAAGGCTACTACAGAAGGAGGGGAAGCTCTTGGGAGTTCATTTTGTAAAATGTGGATGAAACCAGGCATGAACAGAGACTCTGGGGGAAGTTGTTCTGGCACTCCAGGGGAGCCATCCTCAGCTCCTGCAATAGCACAGTCCTTTCAGGCAGTCACATCCTGAAATCCTCAGGAAGGGATGTTTCCTTCTGCCATCAATATTTCCCTGCCATAAGTTCCCTTTTCCCAGATGACCCTTGGGGCAGGAACCTCTTTTCTCCCAGTATATGTGATTAACGATAAAAATCCTCTGTATGGACACAGAGAAGAGGAGAGTTCATCCCTTCTTCCATAAAAATTTGCTCTGAAGAGTGATTCCACATTGGCTCCTTGTGATGTAAAACCCTGTTTCCTGTCCCTATGGAAATTGCCATGGCTGTGAATTTGGTGGGACAGAAATATTACATATATTGATAAACCAGAGGTGTCAAGGTAAGCCGTGCTGTGGTGTGCAAAGCAGAGGTGTCAATGAGTTTGCAGACAAGATTTCTGTCTTGTCTAGCCTTTCTTGCTCCAAAGATCATAAAATGTTGACCACATTTCTTGGAGGAAAGATCAAGGCTGTGTATCTCACTCATCATGGGATTGCCTACTGCTCCCAAAATTTCAGCTGTTGCAAGAAAAAATGCATGTCAGCAAATAAAAAAAATAACCCTAGTGTTCAAATTCTACATTCATGAGCATTTTTACTCAGAAGATGTCCATCCTGTCTAGTACAAATTCCTTGCTGTTTTCACTCTGCTTTGTTCTTATTGCCATTGCAGCTGAGTCATTTCTGTATTCATCCCATAAAGTTCAGAAGGCTTTAGGACCCTGGGCTCCAAAAGGAGAGACAAAAACTCACCTCTGCTCCTGAGCAGCACCTGCAGAAGCCTGGGGATGTACAGGCACAGATATCTCACTGTGTCCTATTTTGTATCTCAGCCTGTGTGACCAAAGGGTTCAGTCCTGCCCTGCTACTCCCTGGCTCTCAGGCTCTGGGACTGTGTTCTGCTTCTGCTGGATGGGGTTTCAGCTCAGGTCCCAGCTGGCTCAGGTGCAAGCAGAAGTAGGAGGAACCACTGTCAAGTAAAAACTGCTCTTTGTATGATTGATGACCCTTAGTAGAGCCAGCCCTCTCACTCCCCTGCAGCCCCACTCCAGGCAAGGACCATGGGGCACCCACTGCTGCCTCTCATGTGGGAACAAACCTTGCCTGTTCAGGGATTAACCTGCCATTCAGTCCCTGGAAAGTGTCTGCAGCCAACAGAGCTCTGGTCCAGTTTTCCTTGAACCTTTTAAAAGCAGAGGTATCTTGCTCATCATGTGTACATGACGTGACACCCAGCCAACCACCACAGCCCTAAGTGCCCTGGCAGCACCAGCCACTTGGTGCGGCCCACCCAGCTCCAGCTTTGGTTCCCAGGCAGTCTGCAGTGGAGTGCTGGACAGCTGGGCCTGTCCACTGTGCAGCACACTGTGCCTTTGCCAGGCTGCCACTGTGTGTGGCTGCTGGGCACGCATGACAGGCTGGCATATAGTGGGATGGCATCACAACCTGCAGCTCCTTTCCTCTCTCCTCAGCTGACAGCTGTCATTAAGGCACCATCCTCCCAGTGGTAGACCAGTAGCCCCATCTCCCTCTACCCGGTTTTTCCCCCTGTCAGTAGTCCTTTAATGTCTGCACCTCCCGGCAGGCCCTTTCAGAGGGTTTCCCATGGCTGGAGGGGTGCAGATACCCCAGTAGTGGATTCTGGCCTTCAGACTTTTTGCCATGGAGCCTGAAAGACTCAGCTAGCCCTCAAGAAAGTCAGGGGACCTCTAGGTGAGGCTGATGGGCTCCCTCTTCTTAGCCAGCCTCTTCCCTGAATGCCCTTCCCTCCTGGGTGTGCAGCTAGGGTGCCTCCTCTTCATCTTTGGAAAAGGTTGTCACGGCCCCAGATGACCCTGGTGTGGTCTCATCGTGGAAGCCATGGGTTGTCCCTGAGTCCTTCCCTGGCCTGCCCAGGGACCAGGGCTGGGAGCCTCCAGTGTCTGCTCAGGAAGGTCCTTGCTAATGGAGCAAGAGGCATTTGGCTTTGTTTTTCCAGCCAAACACAACTGGCACCTACAAAACTGTGGCAGTCCTGCTGTGCTTGTCTAGGTTCCCCTGCCCTGGTGCTGCTAACCAGGCCATACACAGTGGGACACTGATGGGGCCCCCCTCAAAAGAAAAAGGATGCAAAGGGGTAGTTCAGCCCTGCACTGACTGCATGGAGATAACACAAAGCCTCAGCTCCTTTTTGCACTGGGGAAACTGCTGGAACACCAGTAAATGGTGGGTCACTGTAAAGGCCAAACCTGAAAGTGGAAGACCCAAACTCTACTGATCTGAACAGAACTTGCATGGCCTCACTGAAGCTCAGTGCACCCGACACCTCTTAGCCAGTGCTGTCAGCAGCTCCCTATCCCAAATAGTGCAACATCACTGCTGGCATTTAGAGACCCTGGCTCGCTGACCCTTTTATGGGTCTGGAGCAGATGGAGGAAGCAGGGAAGGAGAGGAACTGGTGCTATGCCTCCTATTTCTAAAGAAAGCAAGGTTAAGATTAGCCCCAGGCCTGGGCTTGGCTTACTAGTTGTGTTTTAAATAGGTGACTGGAGTTCATCACATCTGTTTTTTTCACAAAGAATAAGAAAAAGTCTGGCTTGTGCCAAAGCGTATCTCTCCTCTGGATTGCTGATGCTTGTACAAACATTGTAAAAATGCCAGCAATCTTGCTAAAGTTACATTATTTCTAATAATTAGGTTATCATCATGGACTTGCATTGCATTACAAACAAGATGCCTCTGACAGAGTCACAGAGAATAAAGTGAATTTATTTATAAGAAGATTCTCCCTCACGCATGCTCCTCCTCCCCCACTGGAAACCACGTCTGCCGGCCCTGTCTTTCTGCAATGTGAAAGTAATTCAGGGCAGTGGGCCTCAGTAACACTGTGTTTGTGATTCAGGGTTCCTCTGAACTCCCTTCCTTCCCCATATCTCTAAACAACCTTTTCTTTCCTAACAGATTTAATGAAGAACTAATAGTGTAAGTCAGAGCAGACACTGTTTGACTAACAGCCTACAGAGCACAAAGCAAAAGGGAAAAGAAACACTAGATGTCCTGCAGAAATGGTGGTGCCTTGCTGTATCGCAAATAGAAGCAGGTGAGTGCAAAATATATTGTTTCAAGAGCACACAAAAAAATCTACGTGGACAATGTTTTTGTGGGCACATTGATTGCAGAAAGTTTTGGAGAGACCAAACATATGTATCTATTTACGGTATATTACAAAAGTGTAAATCACAAGTGGCATCTAGCATTACTTTTTGTGTTGTTTGTATGTTTTGTTTACTCCTGGGTGGTGCTTCTTAGAAGCAATTTGTGTGAAAGTTCCATAGAATACAATTTTAGGGCTTAAAAGGGTTAAAATATGTCTCCAAACAAAGCAGTTTATTCTGTTCTGTATTGTTTACAGATCCGTAACACATATACCCAAATTCGCTTGGTTAAAAGTGAAATTTAACAGAAGATACACTTTTCACTGTAGCACAGCATTGTTGAAATCTCACAGAGGGGAAAACAAAACCCTAAGTAATGTTTTGAATCATTAGTGCTCAGCTGAACATAAATAGCAAATGGCGACGAAGAAAGCAGGGATGGCAAAGAAAAGAAGAATAAATAAAAACTTGTCTGTATTGACCAGGATGGGAGGTGGTAAAATATTTTTCACAATAGGAATGCCAGGTCTGTCATTAGAGGATGGAGTAGGAGCTGCAGTGTTTGTCAAACTGGAAAGTGATGCATCAGATGCTTTGGTGGGGAATACAGAAGTTTGGACTAATATTTAACTCGACATTTTTAGGAAGAGATAAGAATAGTCTTCTCAGAGCGGTATGTACTGTCAGGAAGAGACTTTAATCACAGCGTTTACAAAAGGAGTATCTCTGTAAATCCAGCGAGGAGTTCAATACAGCCGTGTAACTAGAGAGGAGGAAACACGAGGGTTCAGAGCATCGTTCCCTTTCTTTTTCCTATTTTTTTTTAATCTTCTTGTTACTTTATATTTTTCTTCCCCGTGTTAACTGTCCTGTATGTGGCAGGGAGAGGTGGCGGTGCCCCTGCCGCGGTCAGGCGGGGTGGGACTGTCCTTGCCGGGCGCCGGGGGAGCGCGGCGGCACCGCCCAGCCACTGCCCGCGCCCCGTCTCAGCGTCTCCCTTCGGCTGTGTCTGTCTGATTGTCAATTCTCTTTCAAAGTTCATATTTATGAAAAAAAAAAAAGGGAGAAAAGAAAAAAGGAGGAAAAGCTCGGGCTTCCAAAGATATCTTAAAAATTGATTTATGGTTAGTATAAAGACAACAGTATAAAAATAACAAAGGAGGCGGCAGCTGCTGCGCGGATTGCTATGGAGACCCTAATGAAATTAGCACTATCAGAGGGTTTCTAATTTTTTTTTTTTTTTGCCTTCTAAGCTTCTAATTTCATTTCTATTTTGGATAGCCAGAGTGGAAGAAAAAAAAAAAAAAAGTAGCCCACCGAAATATTATGCGCGATAGATACCCAGCCAATAAATAAATGTTAACCTCACCGAGGTTTTTATATGCAGGATTTGATCTGAAACAAGATGGTCAAGAGCCCCTCTTTGTAGATCGCCTCCTCAAAGCGGCTGCGCTTCCAACTAAAGGTGGCTTCACCCGGCCGAGCCAGCTGCCGGCCAAGCCACCGAGGCGCTCGACTGGGGCCAGCCGATTAGAAATAAATACTTTAAAAATACTTTCAATATTTTTTTAAGTGTAACGGCTCTTTGTGTGACGCCACAGTTTGTTTTACTCTATTAATGATTTACGACTTGCTGTCTTAATTAATCCTTACATAAACTACAAACACCAGCCACTGTTACAACTGTTCAAGACTACTCTCTCAACTAGCTCAGACCGATTATACTAAATAGGTGAAATGTAAGTCACCATGGACCTGAATCCCTCTCCCGAAGTATTGGTGAAGAAACTCTACAAATACCCACATAAATACATTAAGACGAGGATAAATAATCAGTGATACAAAAAATTGTCTCGCTTAAAATAATAATACATATCATTTAGTCCAATGCGATCCTTACGTTACGGAAGACTCATAAATTAACTTCTCTGAAAAAGCTTACGCGCGGGCGAGTTCCGACGGCTCACGACTGGTCTAAACACCTCAGCATGACGCGCTGCTAACACTACAGCATCTCTAAGACTTACCTTCAAGTACATCATTACCAGCTTATCAGTCCCTCGGTTGGCAGTATATTGCACTGTCATGCTTAAAACAGCTCTAAGAGAAGGCTCCTGCTCACGGACCTACTCGGGGCTGCGGAAGAGAGAGGGGAGCTGCTAGGGAGACAAATCCACTAATACTGTTGGCACTCGAGAGCACAGTAACACTGTCCCGTCAGAAAATGAGGTAGTGGAGGAGGGGGCGGGGCTCGCTGGCCGCCGCCCCGCTACAGATGCGTGAGCTTGGGCGCCTCCTGCATCCGTCCCTGAGAGGTGTGGTGAGAGGAAAGGTCCGTGTAGGTAGGGTGGGGGTCGCAAGGTCCGTGGTGGTGGCCGCCGGGGATCTGGGCGGCGCAGCTGTAGTCCACGCTGGCGGAGGAGGGGTGCTGCAGGTGCCCCAGGTTGAACATGGGGCCTGAGGCCGGCATCGAGTCCACGAAGTTGCCCCCCACGTAGACGGGGCTGCCCTGCAGGCTGGGGTTGGCGAAGCCGCCGCCGCCGCTCTGCATGGGGTGGGTCGTACTCCGCGCCCGCGTAGCGCTTCTGCTGCGGCAGGCAGCTGCTCAGCGGCGCCGTGTAGGCGGCCAGCCCGTACATGCTCTGCTGGGGCTTGGCGAACGAGGTGGGCGAGGGCGCGTCGTAGCTGAGGCTGTTGACGCCGGGGAGCTGGCTGGAATAGCCGACGTGGTTTGGGCCGCTTAGAGGGGGGCTGCGGTCCGGGGACTGTCCGACGGGGGAGTGCATGATGCCTTTGGCTTTTTGGTCCTTTTTGTACTTCATCCGGCGGTTCTGGAACCAGATCTTGATCTGCCGCTCGGTCAGGTTGAGCAGGTTGGCCATCTCCACGCGGCGCGGCCGGCACAGGTAGCGGTTGAAGTGGAACTCCTTCTCCAGCTCCACCAGCTGCGCGCTGGTGTAGGCTGTGCGCACCCTCTTGGAGGCCGGCCCGGGGGGGCTCTTGTCCTCGCAGCTCTCTCCTGCAGGGAAGAGGCATAAAGAGAGACATTGGTTACCCCCACGAAATACAGCCCCCCCCCCTTCCTCCCAGGGTGTCTCGGAAGCCTGCTATACCCTCTCACTCTGTCGGCTCCCGGGGAGGGGGTGTAGGGGGCCCAGGGGTGGCCTCCCGCTCCTCCCTTCCCGACATACACACCGTCCCGCAGCTGCCTCTCCCCAGAGACCACCAGCGGCCACCCGTCCAGGCTTTCCCGGGACCCGCCCCCAGCCTGTCCCACCTGCAGCGCCCGGCAGGGCTGGGATCCCTCTGCGGGGTGGGGGACAGGAGGGGATGACAGCCAGAGGAGTAGCACACGGCGAGGAGCCAGGGGACTCAGGCCGACTCCCCGGCGAGCAGTGGGTCGGGGCGGGGTGTTGGGCTACCTGGGGGGCGCAGGTGCTTTTCTGCTTGGAGTTCTGCCGGGACTCCTTCATCCAAGGAAATATCTGCTTGCTGAGGGTAGCGCTGGCCGAGCCCGAGGAGTTGGGGCCCCCCTTGGTTTTTTTCGGAGGGGGCACACTAGGAGGGGGTTGGGCGGGGAGGAGGGCGGCAGGGCCGGGGGCTGATGCTCGCCGATCCCCGGGGCTGACTGCCGCCGGGCCGCCCCCGCCCGGCCGCATGCAGCTCCCGCTCAGCTCGCTGCCCTTGTGGGCCGGAGCGCGGCCGGGCGCCGAGCCCTGGACGGAGCAGGCGGAGCCGGGGTACTCGCCGTCCAAGCCGGCCTGGCCGTAGGGCTGGTGGGCCGCGCCATAGGGGTAGGCGTCGGCCTTGCTGTAGGTGTAGCCCCCGAAGAGCCCCGCGTTGTCGTAGTAGGCGGCTTTCTGCATCCTCTGCTCTGCGATCGCCGAGGCCCGCGGCCCCCGCTCAAATAACATTGACCGCCGCCCCGCGCCTCACGTCGTCGGCCCGGGCCACCCCGCACCTGGGGAGGGAAACAGCAGGGACACAAAAGAGACTTTTAGAGGGGGACACAGGCTGGTAGCGGCTGTCACGGGCCGGTCCCGGCACCCTCCGCACACCGGCACCCTTGGCCTCCCATCCAAAGGAGGGCTGGGAGTCATCAAGGAAAGAGCAGGGGACCCAGAGAAGGACCAAGGGACAAAGAGAGGAGAAGGGACACCAGGGCAGGAGTCAGGGCAAACTGGGCCACACCAGGGAGAGAGCAGAGTACACCAGGGAAGGACCGGGGCCACTGCAGGAAAATAGCCCTCCGAGAGCGATGGTGCAGGGGGGAACAGGAACACATTGGCGGGACTTCCTACAGGCCACCTTTTGAAGCATTTTGGGGATGTTTTATTTGCTTTGTTTTGCCTTTAGACCGTTCCCGCTTGAGTTTGGCTGGATCGGACCCCGCGGTTGTAGGCAAGGGCTCTGAGTGAGCAACTGTGCTGGCTGGTGTCCCCAAAGACCCACTGGCCCATTTCGGCCGAGAGCATCCGCGCCCCCCGCCCCGCACGCGTGCGCACGGCCGTGCACGGTTGACATGATGGATGGAGCCCGGGCTGCGGCCGGGCAGAGGCAGAAAAATCCCGTCCCCTTTGTAAACCCGCCCTTCTTCTTTCCCTGGATTCCTCCAGAGTTAAAGTATAACCGGCGCCATTCACTCCCTTCACTTTGCACTATAAAGGAAGTCGCAGGTCAGCTCCCCTATTTTAATTCTGTGATGAATTAATTCCCCTCTCCTAACTTTCTCGTCCCTTTTATTTGTACCCAGTAGAAAGAAACCTGAGACATTTGAGATAATTTTTAGAGGATTCTTTTCTTTTTTCAGTCTGCAAACTTATGGCTCTCCCCTCCCCACCCCTGGCTCCCACATGAGGCTGCTCCCACCGAAAACGCACGGTCCCCTTAGGGCAGATGTTTTGGGGCGGGGTGCTGTTACCTTTCTCCTTGCTGTTCCCAAAACTTCTCTGCACTTAGTACAAGATGGAAACTGTTCTGCAATTTTGGTGCGGCTTTTTAATATTCCCTGCGCTTTATTTTTCTTGTGAGATAGAGGTTTTCTCTGACACTTTTGGCAATTTTGTAAACTAGCATATACTTCACCTGACAATGTAAGTCTGTAAATCAACATATCTTAAGACTTCCTTGTATTTCTGCAGGATTTAAGCCTACTAACATAACAGAGAAAAGTAGCTAGAAATCCTTGAGAGGTGCCCGACAATTATAGTTCTCCTGCCTATACCTATGCAATACTAGGAGAGTACTCTTCTTTCCTTCGCAAGTAGCGTTGGTCCTGCCAAACACCGTGGGTCTGTTCTCTAAAATTCACTGGGAAACACATCTGTGTAAATTAAAATAACCTCAGCGAGCTGCAATCCGCGGCCGCTCTCGGCGGTTTATCCCGTGTCACAGACCGCCGGGGTCCTTTTCTTTCCTGAACAAAAGCTTGAGATGATCTGTGGAGCTGACGGAAACTGGAACTGTATTTCTCTCCTGGAAAATTTTAGTTTAAAAAGTCTGCAGGAATGGACGGTGGCGACTCAGACGAGTTTTAATATTATGTGATAATCTTGACGAGTCTTGGAAGTATTTTTGTCCAAATAACTCTGTCATTATTTTCCCACTTCTATCATCTACATTTCGGGACCGATCTGGACTGAGGACTTTTGTTAGCACAAACAGTGCCTTAAGCGTAGGCTTTTATAACGCCTTGTGAAATATAGTTCCCCAAAAGAATACACAGAATCTTAAGAAAGAATATTGCTGTTAAGCTGTTAAAAGCCTTATTTCTTTTCTGAAATACCAACTGCTTGTGAACTCTGCTTGAACCTAAAAGGAGGCTATGGGCCATAAATCACATGGACAATGCTCAACTGTTTGGTGGCTCATCTTTAGATCTTAGAAAGAGAGAGAGGGAGAGAAAGAGGGAGAGGGAGACCTATCCAGGGTTTGATTTTCCAAGAGAGAAAGGCCTGGGGTGATGTTTTTATAGGTAACACCAAAGCGGGGGCTCAACACTTGGTTTGGCCAGAAGCAGCCTCCAGGGAAAAAAAAAAAAAAAAAAGAAAAAAAAAAAGGGGGGGAAAAAAAAAAGTGACATCCAAATGGTGAGGCCGAGCCGTGGGAGGTGGGCTTGGAAGCACCGAGGGTAGGAAACCGCAAAGTATCCATGTCTGTGTTTCAGATTTCCCTTCCTCCTCTCCAGAAAGGTTAACCTCATCTGAACTGTTAGGCGTTGTACATGATAATGGGGCTTTTTGTCCTGCCGCTGGTTCCAGAGCTCTTGGGGGATGCCGACCCTCTCACGGCTGTGCCTGGAGAGCAGCTGGGAGCCCGAGCATCCACCCGCGTGTGTGCGCGGAACCCGGCTGGCCCAGGCTGACACCGGCCCGGCACTGCCCGTCCCTTTCCTCCCGACACTTCCATATTAAGCAGTTCTCTACTAAAACTTCCACTACACTTAATTCTGCTTCGGATCAATATCTAATATGATACCGAATAAATAAGAGGCGGTGAGAGCGGCCAGCGAAGCGGTTATTAAAGCAGCCGGAGCTCTCAGGGTGCATATCAATGCACCTGTCATTGCGGTTGTAGCAAAATTTATGACTGCTAGCGCCGTGGCAGTAAACGCTCCGGCCAGGAATGAAAAGGAAAACACTTCCCAAGCCCCGGCACTTTCAGAAGTGCAAAGCAGCCGGCGCGTAGGAGGGAGCCCGGCAAAAGAATCCCCCGCTCGGCACGTTTCCCGGCCGCCGGCCCGGGGCAGCCCTGTATATAAGGAAAGCGCTGGAGCCGCCGCCGGACCCGGCCGCAAGCAGGGCGGCTGGGCACCCACCAGGGCAGCCGGGGCTGCGCCTGAGCCGCGGGATGTCTCGTCTTTGGGGGCACTGAGAGCACTGGGGAGCGCGAAGCGGCCCTGCGAGACACGGAGCGGTGGCCTCCGTAGGGCCTTTTAAAACAGCTACAGATTCCCCCGAGGGTCCAGCAGCTCCCCGGAGCTGGGTCCAGGCCTTGGCTGCTCCCCAGCCCGTCTCGGCTTCCCTGGAACGGGGGCGGCTTTCAGCGGGGCTTTCTGCGGGCTGTTCTTTATCTGAGTGCGGGGCGGCGGCGCGCCCCGGGAGCGCCCAGCAGCTCTCCCCGCTCTGCGGGCCTGGGCCGTGCTCCCTGCGACGGGCCTGTCGCGATAGGGAAAGCGAGACGTGGATGGAAAAGGAAATTCAGAGAACTCACCAAACTTAGGTTTTTTCTTGATTTTTGACTCTAACTGTGTGAGTAGGATCTTCAGGTTCCTTTGGATAATCCGTGGGCACGGACCTGCAACAGAAGTGATAACTCTCAGCGGAAACTGCTTTGTTTTGGACTTTCTTCCTTAGGACTTTGTTAATAAATGCACATCTCGTCCGCAGCCCCTCACCGTGTCTCTCCGTCCGCGTCAGATCTTTTACCAGACAAAGGGTAGATGTTTCTCTTCATTTATTAGTAGCGCTTTGAGAGAGGCGGGGAGCAAGCAAACCTACAAAATACTCCGGTTGCGGGTCGGAGCCGGGCAGGGCGGCCTGCGGCAGCCTCTGGGTCGGGCCCCGCGCACCGGCCGCGGAACTGTGCCTGCCTTCCCGAGCTCCAGCCGGGCCGGGGTGCGGGCAGGCAGCGCACGGGCTGAGGGAGCCTTTGCGGGGCTGCTGCGGGCACCTTCCAGGCTCACAAGCGCCTCTCCCGCCGCCCGCACCCACGGCCCGCGAGGAGCTCCGCGGAAACGAAGCTAGCGCGGGTCTCTCTCCATTTCTCCCCCCAGACACCGAATAAGAAAGACAGAAAGAAAGACAAGCGAAGAAGTCCCAGCATTGAAAATGCGCAGCAACATTTGAGTCGCGAAATTAATATTTTGCCTTTGTCTGTGCAATGTGTCGATGCAGGACTTTAAGAACTTAAGAGTTCCAGAAAATCCCCCCAAAGAAGCCCGGGTCATTATAAAGACGATATCTAGCCACTATAAGCCTTTGAAATGACCTTTGGCTCGTATAGCAATAACTCACCACTTAATGAACAACCAACGGAAGCGCCTCCGATAGCTCACAACACAACAGACCTTACAACTTTCCACCAAGTCTTCTCTCTCCCTAACCAAACTCAGTAGGATGCTACATTCCCCTTCCAAATCACCTTAATTTATGCTGGCAAACTGGAGTTAGGGAAGTGGAGCTTCATGATTACACATGATGCTCGCTCAGGTTCCTGGCCCGGGCCTGTCCCGGTAACGTCTTATATAATGTATTCACGTGGGCGTACGTCAACTTTAAGTGCTTTATTTTTTTAAAGAGAATTCATTAGAAATAGCACTTTACACAGTGTATGAAGGCAACCTAAAGTGGGTTTCACCTTAGCCCCTGAGCGGAGAGATCATAATATTGCAAACCGAGTCATTGTTAGCCGCTGTTGATTAACACGGTAAGTTTTCATTTTGTGCCTAATTAATTATCGACTTCTCATTCCTTTCCGAAGGAGCTTCTCGGCCTCACAAGCGATGGCCTTCTAGCTCTAGACATGCTTTATTTAGCCAGAGTTTGGCCAAATACCAAGACTTCCACGGCTACAGGAATAACCCCCAAAGTTTGTACCACGTAGAGAGGAGCCTGGGCACGCTGGGGTTGTGCTCGTCTCCCATCGCTCGGAGAAGACGTTGCCAGAGCTGAACCCAGGGAAATCTTTAGAACTATTCAGGCGTGGGACCAATATAGGTATTATTGAAATTTTAGGTGAAGTTATAAGTGAGTGCTTCCATCGAGCCAAATGAAATGCTGCTCGCAGTAATTGGATTCAGCTGACTAACTTGGCAGGCCAGCAGCTTGGAGGCATACAGCTAAGAAAAATGTTCAGTGCTTTTAACTTCTGATCGAGCAGAGCAACACGCAACAGAAAATAATAAATAAATAAACAAACACCCTAACTTTCTTCTTCTCCCCTGGCCTCCCACCCGATTTCCTTCGGGGCGCTCCGACCCCCGCCGAGGACTCGCCCGGGTGACTCGGGGAGGGCAGGGTCCGCTCCAACCTTACACACACTCTTGCTCGACAGCACAACGATGGGCTTTAGCAGGGGCTTTACAACAGGCATAACCGAGAGTTCACCCGGCTCCAGGCAAGCCACCAGTCAGTAGAAACAGGCGTTCCTGGGAGAGTCGGGCTAGTTTCAACAGCCCAAGCGGGAGCTGAGCTGTGTTTGCAGGGAGGCTGTGTGGCCGCTTCCAGACCCCCAGTCCGCCCAGAGAGGCACCGGTCCCCCCCAGGCATCTTCCCACCGCCTTATTGATCAAACCACACAAATGCAGGGCAAGAAACTTCTCGGTAGATAGATATCAAGCCGTGCTTCAAATAGCACGTGTAACTCGGAGGCATAAGCATATCGGTAACAGCAGTACTAAGACAACTGCGGATGGAAAACAACAGCCACTAAGGAACATGAATGCACCGCCAGGGAAAAAGGTCCGGGAAGACACTTGGCATGAACATTTGAGAGATCCTATGTAGGGGCTACATAACCGATATGCCTATTTTAAATCACCCTTTACAAATCAACACGGCTACCCCCTGCCCGGCTAACCAAGGCAACGCATTAATGTGATGCTCAATCTCACTTTGGCAATGGGAACATCTAGCAAAGTTCCTTCCCTCGTTTGTTTGCTTATTGGTAATTCCGTTCCTGAAACCACCGAAAATTGGGGAAAGGATAGGATAGGGTTAAACATATTCCCCTGGCTTTTGGAAATGAGTTAACTTTTTATTTAAAGAACATATTAAAAAGAAGATACAGCTTAAAATGTTCAAGTGGATGGAGACCACTCCACACATTTGCAGCCACTATGGTCAGAGATTGCAAACAAATTCCGGACCATCTCTGAGTAAAGGAGATAATACAGCCCCTGCAGTTAAACGTCCCATTTTGTCATGCAGTTGCTTACCTGTGTATCAATTTATCATAAACCTGGGCTCCTCACTTTTCAGGATCTGCGCTTGCAGTTCTTAGAATATATCCTTCACCCTTTGTCTGAAGACAATACTCTCCTAAACCTGATCTTGCGGTTTTACAAATATTTCCATATACCAGAATTCCCGATAGAACCAAAACAGGCTCAGGCTCAACTACCAATAAAAGAGAGCGAGTGGAAATCGGAATTTGTTGGGCTTTAAAAAAAAAAATATCAACACACAACCCTTTAGCCATCAGCCTCCTGGAACCAACGGCAGCAATTGGCCGGCTCTTGTTTTGTTTTGGTTTTAAATCGTGCGGCCATTGATGAATTTTGGGGGCGAGCAGGAGAAATCCCTTTATAATCAGAAATATAGGCACTGCCTTAAAATACAGGCATATTGGCCCACGTGATCGCCGAGCAGCGCCTCAGCCGGGGCCGAGGCTGGCGCTCCCCGCGCCCCCGCGCAGCGGGGTTGCCGCGCCGGGCCCGTGGGGCGGGCGGACCCGCGCCCTGCGCGCCCGCGCCGCCCGCTCCGCGCCCGCGGCCCCGCACTTACGCGCCCCGCGGGGCTGGAGGAGCAGGGGGAAAGGTGAATTCCGCGGGATGATCCCAGAGCGCAGAAATTCCCAGCGGAGACAGAAGAGGTATTTGGAACCGGCTGCGGCCGGGAGCCTGTGCCGGGGGCTGCTCCGCATCCACGCTGCTCTGGCGGACAGGCGTTGGGGCCCGCTGGCGTGCGCGACTTTTTGCTTTCTCCTTCTCCGGACCGGGAGGATGCTGGGCAGCGGGGACTACCCCTGTCTGGAGGCTAAACAAGCGTTGGGGGAAAAAATCCTCATGGCATTTGTGCGTGTGTGTGTCTGCCCTGAGCCTGCCTCCTTGCTCTGTGTGTATGAAAAGACACGGAATAAACCCTGTGTATATCTGTCATGTGTGTCCACAAAGCTCCCCAACAATACCAGTTAGGCAAAAGAAAAAGAATATATATATATATATATATATATATTAGCTTCTCTGTTTGATTTTTTGGTAACATATCTGTAGCTATAAATACACCACACCTAATCTAACATCTGCTATGATTTCATTACCATCCAAAGCATGGGGATGTGACAGTAACGTATTACCTTACAATACTAACCGTAAGTGCATTGTAACATTTATCTAAATTACATTGCTTTTCCTGACTTTGCAAACCAGTTATAAAAAGATTGGAGTCCAGTGATGGAAACATAAGTTCAATGTAAATTATTGTGTATAGCTTCGGATTTATAATCCTATATTTCTTCGAAATGATGCACTTAAATCTCGCCTCAAGTAAGAGGTAATAGTTCTTTATATCCTTTTCAGTCAGCCATATATTTTGGTGTCTGGGTAGTTTTGCCGAGCCCCCCGCGTTCGCGTGTCTGTGTGTACATACAGCAACCCCTACACGCACAGCGTGTTCTGCATACTTGTGTACATGCACACAAAGCCGAACATAATTCTGGCCGCTGTTTAGACATTTTGGATGACGGAGAGGTCTTTAGCTTCCTACACAAAAGTGCGAGGGGGAAAGCTGGACACGAGCAAAGAACACGAAGAGGATTCAGAAGAAAACGTCTTTTTGGAGGGCAGTTTGGAAACACATCCCTCCCCCCCTCTCCCCCCCCCCCGAGGAAACATCACAGCCCTTTGGTGTCTTTTCAGAGTCTAGTGCTTAAAAAAAAAAATAAAACACGGGGGGGGGGGGGGGGGGGGGAAGAAAGAAAGAAATAAAGAAAGAAAAAGAAAAAAAAAGAGCAGGCAAATTTTACGTGAAAATGGAGGACGGCTGAAAGAAAGGAGCACCTTCGCCACCACCGCCAGAATTAAGATATTGTAAAAGGGACTGAAAAAGTATTAAGGAAATGTTAATCCTTTGGCTGGTGGGACTCCAGCTTTGCGCGAATTTGTCTCCAGTAAAGGATCTAAGACTTCTTCAATCGCAGCATATGTTCATAGAGCAATAAAACAGAAAGATTTACAGTCTCCGCCCGCCCCCCAGCAGCCTCGCACCCTTTCAGGAATTACTTATGATGATTTATAACAACAACTCCGGCAATTGTCAAACTGATAAAATAGCCCGGGCTATATGCGAGAATAAACGCTCTTATGAAAGGGTTGCGATTTATGTTCAGGTCCATTTTACTGCGTGTCTTGGTGGAGTTTGGTTTCTTTCCCGGCCCAATAGGATAATATAAAACTTCATTGATAAAAATGTAGGAGTTCTCGTGAAGTAGCAAATCTGTTCCTTAGTCACTACCACAGCACATAAACATTTGTCATTTTTGAATAATTGAATTAATGTGTTATTGTTTGAATGTATAATTCATAACATAGGAAACTTTGTCTCTGTCCTGCCACTGAAACGGAAGCAATAAAAAACTACAATCTAGGGTTTTTAGAAATTACTCCAGCAAGGGATAATAAAGAATATCCTGTTTGCAGAAGGTATTTCCAGCTGACTGAGGTTTCACAGAGAAATGTCAGACTCGTCTGTATTCTACGGAGTTTACAGAGAGTGGCTTTGTAAAAAAACAAAAATACTATTTTTCCCCAGTCCGGGCTATTGATCGGGGGCTCTCAAGCCGGCATGCCCGCTCCGGGGGCTGGATGCGGCCGGACTGCCCCGCAGCCCCGCGCCGGGAGAAGGGCTCGGACGGCAGGGGCAGGAGCGGGGCCGGGGGAGCGGGACCGGGGCAGGAGCGGGGCCGGGGCAGGAGCGGGCAGGGGCAGGAGCGGGCAGGGGCAGGAGCGGGGCCGGGGCAGCGGGGCCGGGGCCGGCCTTTGTGCGGGCAGCGGGGGAAAGGCGCGCCTGGCCCTGGCTCCGGCCCCGCTGTCAAAGGCGCTCGGCAAAATTTACGACCCCTCTTGCGGAGGAGCTGAGGGCCTTTCCCCGCCGCTGGGACCGGGCAGCCGCTGCCCTGACAGCCGCATTGTTTCCTGCGCTCCGCTCCGCGCCTCCCCGCGCAGGCAGCGCGGCCGCAGCCGCCGCTCCGGAGGCGCTCTGGCCATCAGCTCCCTGCTCCGCGGCGCTCCGCGCCCGTCCTCTTCCCCCGCTCCCTGGGAAGCAAAGGTCATCGCTTGCGCCCGGTCCGGTTCCCGGCCGCTGCCGCGCTGGAAATCAGGAAGCAGCGTGCCCTATTTGTCAAGTGTTTGACAGCTGAGTTCATTAAGCCTTAAATAAGGAGGAATAAAAGTAAAAAATGTTTACGTACCAGGCGTCTCTTTTTCAGCAGCTACCAAAGAGCTAGGTGTGCAGGGAGAGGGACGGCACCCTTTGTATATTATATTCTTGGGATCTCTTCAGTTTTCAAGTCTGATAGAGTCCTTTGCTTGGCAGATTAATGACGACTCCGTGTTTCTTAAGGGACGTGCTGAATTAATTATTTCGCAAATCACGTGGTCAGGACTTGTAGAAATCTATTCTTATCATCTTCCTTGCACTTTGAAATTCTGCCTGTTATGACTGTTCCTAGCAAGATTATTTTGGTCTCTAGGCTTGGGGGGAAGGAGGGAAAAAAAGAAAAAAAAAAAAAAAAAAAAAAAAGAAAAAAGAATCAGGGGAAAGGGCTAACAAACATGGCCGTTGGAAGCGGTGTGGCTCTGCACCGAGAGGTCCCTATTTACTGTACTGTACAGTGAGTGGGGCTTGCTATTGACTCTGCCTTTCCTCTTCATTCTTACCTTAACGACTAGTGGTGATATAATATACAGAACTGTATTGATGTATCGGGAGTAACAGGAGGAGCCATTAAACAGCAGAGAGAGAAAGTACAATCACAAGATATGCCTCAATATTTAAACTTAGCGAGTGTGTGCTTAGAAAGGCAACCCCAGCCTCCCCTCGGTGCACTTGGGCAGTAAAGACACATGCTTTCTGCTGGGCACCCCGCTCCCTGCCCGGGCTGAGCCAGAGACTGTATTTTTGGACTCGTGCCTTGACCACGCTCCAGGAGAGGACAAGCCCTCACTGACAAGCACTTATTACAAAAATAGTGCAATCGACTTCTCCTGGCTAGTTGTTATGTGTTATTGTCTAAGATGCTTACGCTGGGAAGAAAAAAATTATGCTTGCCATAGGTGCATGAAAAAGTTTAAAGTCTCCAAGATGTGTTTTCTTGTGATCTTTCTTTTGTATCCGCTGTCAAAGTGAGAGTTACTGCTCAGGAAAAACCACTCTCAGCATTGCAATTTCGAATTTCCATTTTTTTATTTAATTGATTCTTTCCAGGACTCACCTAAAAGACACACATCTGTGTGGGCACCGAGGTGACTTCAGGTGTGGCTCCTTGCCTCCTACCACACATGCAGAAATCCAGGAGTCATTTTAGGAGGGCTTGTTAAATGCAAAGCAGCAGCAAATGGATGACAGGCACTTTTAACTGCAGCCCAAAAGTAAATATAGACTCCAGCTTGGCCTAGAGTCACACCATTATGGCTGAGGCAAACAGCAAACCTGTTCAAAGGGACATTTGGAAGGATGCTATGCAGAGTCACTCATCTTTTAACACTGGAATGATGGGAGGGACCAGCATTTGCACAGAAGAGAGACCCACCTTGTAAGGACTACTTGTTCAAGGTACAAACCAGAATCTGTTTTGCTACACCTTTTATTATTTCAAAAGTATGTGGAGGGCTTACATCAAAACTACAGGCGACAGTTAGTATAAATAACGCTTTAATTAACGGCAGCAAAACATCAGCAAAGTCTATAAAAGCATCACACTTTAACAGAGATGAGAGTGGTGCTGGACAATGCGACCGTTTAACAAAGGCTCAAATGCACAACGTTCACCCGTGATAAACAAAGATAACCAGCTTCCCTTCATACAAAAAACAGACTCTGGAGGAGGGTTACAACCATTTAAAGAACCAGAAAAACAGAAACTCAGGTTCGTTTTGCACGGGAGATTACGACCACTGGGTGCACCTGGTCATTATTACAGATATTCCTGACCATTCAGAGCATTGGCAGCTGGAAACTATTTCTGTTTGGTACTCTCTGCCTCCACTTCACGTATTCTCCGATCTTACGGTGCAATTACACCTATGCAAACCTATAGTGCTCCAGCCTCGCTCAAAGGCGACTTGCAAACGGGGTTGTAAGAGCTGTGCCTGCCGAAGCCAACACTCGTCCTGGAGTTATTAACATTTCAAAAGACAATGAGACAAATTCTGCTCGCAGCTACATGCCTGTTTGACTTCAGTGGGCGGGGGAAGGAAATCTGGGAGCAGAAGTTGGTCCTTTAACTTCGGGAGCCATCTCGGTTGATGAGAAGCACAAAACAAGGATTTTCTTATCCAAGGCCATTATTTTCCAGAATTGTACCACAGATGCCAAAGTTGGTAGCTCTCTCTCGATTAACACTCTTACCCTGCTCGCAGCCAACTTATCAGACTTTAAGAAAACAGCGGGGGTCCGGACAGAGGATTTTCAAGAAGGACAGCTAGAGGGGTTTTTACTTCCCCACACCCTTTTTTCTTCTTTATTTTAATAGATATGTATGAAGAGCAAAAGGATGGCTTTGAGCAGCTCTGGAGAGGAAAGGCCAGTACTGCAGGAACCTGGTGTAACAAAACTTGAAAACTTGTCTCAGGAATTCCCTCCTCAAGCGCTGCTGCTAGCTGCTCTCCATGCCAGAGAAAGGAAAGGGTAGTTTGGGTCCAAAAGGTTAAGGGTTTAGAGGTCACTCTTCCCGGCTGAAATACAACTAATCGAATAGAAAATTTGTCCTCTGGGTGAACCTGTTCCTGCAATTTAGCCGAACTTCAGTAAAATACCTTTTCAGCTTCTCAACGTGAAGGCGTCAGAAAAAAGACGTCTTTACTATGTATGAACTCGGTGCTTTTTGTCATAGAAACAATGATGCGAATAATGCGGGAATATCCATCTTTAATATCACGACGTGGAGATATTCAAGTATTGCCATGTGCAAGTCTGAGAACTGGGCTAACCCTAAGGAAGAACAAAGAGTTTTCTCCAGGCTCTAAAACAAAAGAGCAAGTCTTAAAGACACTTTGCGGACTTCAAGCGATGAGAAAAGGACAGAAATTAACTGCTGGCCACAGTTAACGTTGCCGAATACACTCTTGTTGAAAAGCTCGCCTTTTATTTTCGAATTAATTCAAGCCCGTTTTGGCCAGCGTTTTCCCGAGCGAGCCCAGAGAGCCGTGAGTTCTCAGTGGGAAGCATCCAGCCTGGAGAAGGGCACGTTAACTCAGCCCCTGCTCTTTCCACCTCCCTTCAGTGTTTGCTATGGGTTTCCTTCTTCGCCACTTTTCTCTTTAATAAAGGGATCACCTCGTTACAATTTTGGCTATGTGGTCCCTTTCCTAGGCTGCCCTGAGGGTGCAGGAGATAAGGGCTGAGCTTTAAAACCGCCTGAGCGGAGGTGTAAGTGGCTCAGGGAGCTGGTTTGCTTTGGTTTCGTAGTTAGAGCACTAAAACTTTGGCAACCAGCAATCAGGGACAATTTCGTGAGTACTAGACCAGCTCTGCTCCCATCCAAGCCTTTCGTCTTTCCTGAAATCAACTTGCTGAGATTTCCAGCCATTGCAGTCATGTGCCATGGTTTGCTTAAAAACAATCACTGTTCTAAAAAAAAAAAAAAAAAAAAAAAAAAAAAAAAAAAAAACAGAAAAGAAAAAAACCCAACCCAAAAAAACCAAACACCAAAACCAAAAATAAACCACCCAATCTTTAAAAACCCGCCCAAAAAAAGACTATACAAACGACAAACGAAAGACACAAAAACCCAAAATAAACCCAAATCAAAACAAAGCAACAACCCAGATAGGCTACAACTCTCTAGCAGAAAAGAAATTTAAAATCTGATGAAAGAATATGCTCAGTTTTCAGCTTTCAATGGCTCAGTTTATGTTAGAAATTACATTAATTTTTCAGTCCGGGTTGCTGCTGGTTTTTTGTGGGGTTGTTTTTTGTGGTCCCCTCTCTTCCTTTTTTTCTTTCCATTTTTAAATGAGGTATCGATGGTTTAAAACACAGCGCTGAACAGAGCAGACTTTGGAAACAGATTTCAAGCCTATTAGCTCTGGATGGCACACGATAAGGAGCAGGAACGCTTTTCCTATTCACAAAGAAGGAAAATTTTTTTAAAAAGCGGGGGGGACAAGAAAGTTGTGTACGTTCAAGACAAGTAAACATTACATATGTGTTCATGAGACTGGGAAGGAAAAATGCTGTATTTCAGCTCCCCTTCCTGGTTTTTGGTTTTACGACTTTTCTTTTTGTCTTCATTCTTCTATGTAACAAATAAATAAATACACTAACATTACCAGAACATAAAATAACCCGTTTTCACTTCATTTCTATGCACACTTTTGAGACGTTATGGAAATGAGCAAGAATTTTCATTACACCGAGAAAGGTAAAGCAGCACAAAAGAAAAAAATATCACAATTACTAGTCTTTATGTTCGAATAAAAGACTAATCTATGAATTTCCTGTCCTCAACATGCCCAAAATGCATCCTCCCTAAATTGCATGGGATAAAAAGACAATTAAAAGTATAAATCCCAGAAAAATGCATCCAATCTTTACTTTAGAATTCAAAACTGAAACACAGGACAGTTTCATTTTCAATGATTTATTATTTTTTAAGGACAGAAGGTCTCATTTAATATTTTCCCAATTCCCACTGCCTGCATGATGGTTTGTTTGTTTGTTTTTTCCCTCTCTCTTTCTTTCCTTTTTTTTTTTTTTTTTTTTTCCTTTCCTTTTTTAGGTTGTGCTAGCAGAGGCAAATAAAATAAAGTCCAAAGTAGCGTCATTTTGTCTCCTTTGTACAACAATACCTTAAAGAAAGATGACAGTTTCTCGTGTCCTTAGCTGCTACATGCAGGTTCTGCTTGGGCAGTGTCAGTTATGTACAGTACTGGTCAGAAGCGAAGGATGAAATGGAAAATTTCACCTCTTCTACAAAGTTGTCAAGTCAGTTTGATGGTCCTTGGAACCAGTTTGTAAATGGGGGTTTGAACCAGAGGAAGAAGATCTGCCCTTCGTGTTGGGCAGTTTGTGATCTTTTTTCCACTTCATTCTTCTGTTCTGAAACCAGATCTTGATCTGGCGCTCAGAGAGACACAAAGTGTGGGCTATCTCGATACGGCGGCGCCTGGTCAGGTACCTGTTAAAATGAAATTCTTTTTCCAGTTCTAGGACTTGCTGTCTGGTGTAAGCTGTGCGGGAGCGTTTAGGTTCCCCTCCGTTGTAATTTGGATTCACTGGGAAAAAAACACGGAGAACTTTTACAAAGCTAATCTTGACTTGCCGGTCCGACTTTACAAAAGAAAACCTTATGAGCTGCGAGCATGTGGCCGGGCTGGATTCGTCCCAGTTGCTTACAATGGCCGGGCTGCTTTCCCCCTCGTTTGAGGCAGGCACTACGGGCACACGCAGCTAGGTAGGCTGGGAGCCTCTAGAAGGCTCCTAAAATGGAGTTTTATCCTGCACGCCAAAGCCCCGCATGGCCAAAGGCCTATTTCCTCAGCAATAAAAATTTATGGCGAGTGTAATTGGCCACCTCGGCTTAAAAAGCTCAGCCACGAGCCTGCCGGGGACTCGGGAGAGCGCCGCTGAGGACGATCGGAAGCAGGGTAGAAGAGCAAAGTAAGAAGAGGATCCTTACCCGAGTTAACATGGACTTTCTTCATCCAGGGATAAACTACTGCTGGCTGCTTAACTGCGGAGCCGTTTGGGGGTTTGAGGGCCGGCTGCTGGCTGCAGGCTCGCGAGTTGGACATTGGAGGCGGTGGACAATGCTCTGCTGGGCCGGGGAAGTGGCTCGCCGGGCCGGATTGCTCCTGTCCGTGACCCCGCGGCTGCCCGGCAGAGCCCTGGGCATTGCTACAGCTAAAGGGCTGCTCGCTGTAGTTTGACCGTGGGTAGAGTCCCTGGTGCTGGAAATCAGAGCCCTGCGAGGCACTGTAGTACTCGGCCCCCTGCTCGCCTAAGTAGCTATTCTGCAAATATTCCTCACAAGGAGGAAATTTGGGATCCACATACTTAGAGTTCACCATATACGAACTCATGGCCATTAATTTCTGAAGGTAGAAAATACTAATTTTTCTCGTGTTGTCTTTTTTTCCCCTGCCATAGAGCCCTCCTACTTGCTGTCAACTGAATAAAGTTAGGCGGGCATGTGACCGGCCCGGCCAATGGGGAGCCGGGCGCCCACCGCCGCATTTCCCCGCATTTCCAGCGATTCCACTCAATAACATCCCTCTAACCGAGTGACCCCCCTCTCCGGCGGGCCGCACCCGCAAACCAGGTGCCGGAGGTGTAGGGGTACCCCGGGGCGGCGGCCGCTGCCCTGCCCACAGCCTTTTGTCTGAGCCGGCTTCCCCCAGCCCCGGGGGATGCTGCCCTGCCTTCTGATCTACTAGCCAGGGTCGCCACCGGGGCTTGGTACCTCGCTTTAAATAAAATAAGAAAAAGAATCGAAAGGAATATACAGAGCGATGAGCTGAAGCGGGGTTAAAAGGGAAGAAACTGATAAGCAGGCGAGGAAAAGAAAAGCCATCAAAGAAGAGGGTAATATGATGTACAATAGATCTGTCCTGTCTTTGTCTAGCAGAGGTCATCCAAAAGTTACCAGAATTTAGTTCTGCTGAATAAAATTAGGCAATCAGTAACTTCTCATTCACTTTCAAGCCTGAATTTATACGTGTGCGCACACAGTCGCAAACGCCAACGTATATTTATAAATTTATAAGTGTATGTATTTAAAATCATACAGATGGCAAGAAAGAGTTCACTTTTAACCACTAAAGTTCAATCAATTGAACAGGAGACGTCATTTAATTAGGTTAAAAATATCACGGGTTTAATGAGATAAATTCGGTCTTCATTCATCAATATCATTCCTGAAGCACAAGTAAATACATTCCAGCGAGGAGAATGCTGCTTTTGCTGCTGTCGTAAATATTTTGATGCGATCTGGACCCTTGACAGGGAAATTTTGCTAACGTCTCGCATATCTAGCTAATTTATGAGTATCTTATAAAAGACTTATTCACTGATTGGTAGATAATATCTCTTTTTTTTTCCTCAGAAAATTTGTAACTTCTGGTGAGTTTAACTGTTTAAATTCACAGATTGTCAGTGAGAGTTAGGACTGAACGATAACTGAAGTTTTAAGAAACGTCCTAAAACCTAGCGAATAGGAGAGAGGCAGCAAAACTTTTATAATTTCTGGGTATTCAGCACTCTCATGCCTCTTGATTCCGCCAGTATTTTAACTTCTAACCATTTGCAGAAAGGTGAAGTTTTTGCATCGACCATATATTCCCCTAGAATCGAATCTGTGACTATATGAATATCACACAAATTCGGTTCTACAGGGTATATATAGACAACGTAATAACATTCTGTTTTCATCTACAATATAGCAGGTCTTTGTAATTCTCTTAAGTCTCTTACTGTCTTCTGAGGAATGCAAACTATTCTGCTGGGACTCAGTTCTGAAATACAAATTTGCAAGAAGGTGGCATTTCAGAAAAGATTCACGCTTGTTATTATTGCTGAAATACATCTATACGACCCTCCACCAATTCATAGCGACGAATTTCGCCTACCAAATTCTCAGAAAGACCTGCCGCTTTCTTTAAATTCTCTGCCATTTGCGTCCTCGCAATGGAAAATGGACGTACTCGGTCAAATTGCGCTATTTAGAATAATAATGGTTAAAGTAATTTAGTAAGGAGTCTTTAAATATTTAGGCTAACACGAATCTGAAGAGATTCTCCATAATTAGAAATCCCCCCAAAATAAAAAATGATTTCTAAAAAATCGAAACAGAAGTAAAACAGCCGACAACAGAAACAGCGGTTGGTGAAAAAGATGAGATTAAAAGCTGGAGTTAGTTGCTCTCGGGAAAAAGAGAGTTTCCAAATTTACCTTCATCCTATTATGCTGGTCTAGCTATTATCCCCGCGATCTGCCTGCGAGCCTCAGCCTCGCACCCTCCCAGGTTTTCCCCGCCGTAGCGTTTATGGTGAAGGGCAGGGCGAGAGGTCAGCCGAAATCATTTACAAACATATCACAAAGTTTCATTATTTTTACTTTGTCGACAGCGGCACACAGGAGTACAAAAGTTCATGAATTGTGTCTGACCCAGCTCCTCACTGCTGTCCTGCGGTCAACCTCTTCTCCTTCCACTATTTAAAACAGGCACCATAAGGACAAATAATGGTGCGGGTGTGATACATCCAACCACTGCGGAGGGCAGATTTGGGGGTGTTGCGCTTATCCGAGCGATGTGTACCGGGTTGTTTGGCTGGCTCAACTCCCAACTGCCTGAGCTGGGAGATGCTATTTTTAAACATCTGCTTTCTTACCACTGCGCTGGTGCCTTCTTCAGGGCAAGTGCAACTCAAAACGACTTTATCTCCTTAATCTCCCCCCGGATTCTTCAAATCCCCACCCAGCTATTTTCAGCATCTCTCCCCGCTTTCTCATGCTTTCTCTGAGGGGAGAGGGGACACCCCCGCCCCCGCGGGGGTTATTAACCACCCGGCTGAAGGGGCAGGCTGACTCCCCTCCGCCCCCCAAAGCGAGCTATCGTTTGGGGCAGCCCCCGGCAGCGGACAAGCCGGCCGAGGGCTGCCCAGGGAGCAGCGATGGAGCTGGGGAAGCAGCAGCTCCCCGTTCTGCTTAATACTACACATTTTCATATTTGTTAGACGCTGTGACCTGCGTTTCACCTTATTGCACGACTTGCTCAGACAGGTCAAAGCCAAAGAGTTATTGATGAACAAAAGCGTTATATATTCACCTCCTGTTCAACTGCCCATACAAAATACTTTTGATCTATCAGGCTTTTTGTATTCTGGTTCATAATCAGTATGCTAAATGTACGTTGGCAGAAAACAAGTAATCCATACATTTAGGGCCGACCCTGTAATAAAATGCCAAGGGCGTCTACTCAGCAAAGGACTGAGCTATGGGGGGAGGAAAGTTACCTATGGAACACAATTAAAATTACAACGCTGGAGGCAATTCTTTAGTTCGTATTTATAGGGCTCGAAAACCAATATTGCAACGGATGACAAAAAGACCAGGAGAAGCTTGGCACATACAGTGAAATAGATTATTTATCAGGAAACAAGGAGAGGAAGCGGGGAAACGCAAACAAACACACGCAAACACTCCTCTCCTTCACATGCTCCGGGTCAGAGCAGGGCTGGCAGAAGCAGGAAGGGCAGTGTACAACCTAATGAATCTCCAAATATCTCAGGCTTTCTTTCCCTCTTTGAGAGACAAGCTGGTCTCAGTCTGGAGGACCAGGACCAATGCACTTAGCTCCTCACTGGAGCCAGAAAGGTTCAACAGCATTTCCTGATGTACACTGATCTTCTACTCTCCCCTCGGTCCCTCCTGGCGCAGTTCAGGCAGGACCATCTGGGATGCGAAAACCCCTATAGTAAAAGGTTGCCCTCCTAAGCTCTGACAGACATCCCACTCCGTGCCTTCACAGCGTTTAAATCCGCGTTAGAGTCTCCCTTGCCCCGAGACATCTCGCACCGACAGATCAGCTCTGCTGCCCGCAGAACCAGGCTGTAGCTGGGCTGCCTCGGCTGGCCAGCGCTCACCGCCCCCAGCTCCTGCCGCCTCCTTCACCTAGCCACAGTCTGTGCCAAACGAGGGGAACATCAGAAAGCAGGCACAGATCTGCTTGTGATCCCGTCTGGAGAAAAGAGTGGGAGTAGCCAAGGTTATGAGGTGCTGGGATACAACGTGATCCGTCTGGATTCTGCACGGGGAGGCGCTGTACAGTCCCGCCGAGTTAAAATGGAAACGCTGCTAATTGCTTTGGAGTGCTTAAAAGCAGGACGACACCTGTACAGCCCTGTAATAAACCCTCAGGAGATTTCACCTCTGCTTTTAATGCTAGCCAGGATTATGACATGGTACCACAAACTGACTCCACAAGAACCTTCGTATGCTGACATAGTCCTTTTTTTTTTTTTTTTCTTTTTTTCGGGTGGGGGGGTGGGGAGGTTGGGGGTGGGAGGAGAAGGGGGAAGAAATATTCATCAGGAATCATAGCTTGGGGTTTTTTTTTTTCCGTCTGAAGGGAAGAACCAGGATTTTCGGATACTGCCAACTCTACAATAAATAAAAGGTTACTTACTGTGGATGCTCTTCCATGCTGCAGAACCTGTTGCAATAAAAACGTTTGTTACTGTTGTATTCCACGTAAGGGTGATATTTCTGGAGAACAGTTACAAATCACGTTTGATAGATGAAGGCAGAGAGGAGCTGGTGGTAAATCCTGCAAGCAGAGGAGTGGTGGGATGGAAGTCCCTTCCAAATGAGGACCACGTTGCATTCAGGCAGTTTTTTAATGAATACACGCTTTCCCTGTGCCTGGGGTGTGATCTTTCACTTTTAATATTCATAGTCTAAATTTTATACCAGATAATTTCTAAAGAAATGAAGAGCCAGAACTCCCTCTTTCACTAATGGAAAAGAATAACAAAGGCCTTTTTTTTTTTTTTTTTTTTTTTTTCCTGTAGGAATCCAGTCACATTCAGACCACCTTTGCCAAACCATCATCCACAAAATACACTATGAAGCATTATATCCGTGCTAAACACAGAAAGACCTACAATATTATTAGAAAAAAATATCGGATTTATTCCAAGAGAGATCTCTTTTAAAATCACCTAATTAACCTATCAGTAACCACGAGACATGCGTCTTTGTTTGCATTATAGAAGGATAGATTTGACTTGAACTTTCCTTCAAATATTTTATTAAATATATTCAAAGATCACATAAGGGAAACAAATCCCCACGTTTAGTCTAATGCTCCTGAAAAGCGTCGTGTATTTAAAAGTAAATACTATTGAGGGGTTATTTTCTGCAAGCGATTTTTCATCTCCTGTGTTGCCTTCCTACGATAAATTGGCGAGTTCTTGTATTAAACCCAGAGAAATTGCATCGGTATCAATAGTTCACTGCACAGAGCTTCCCAAGACCTTTTTTGTTAATTTCTTTCTTTCTTTTTTAAGTTCTGCCCACTCCAGATAACATTCACAGCCTGTGAAAAGAATGGATTAATATCAACATTTTGGCACTAAGAACTCCCTTAGCGAGCCTTTCCTTTTATCTTCAATTTTTATTGCAAGAAATGTTTTTATTATAAAAATATTTTTTAAAATTAAAAAAAAAAATTAAAAAGCTAATCTCCATTTAAGAAATGCCATTAAATTCAGAAATCTCAGTCAGAGAGCAGCCGGCTCCTGCCGCCGCAGCACCTGAGCTGTACCTGCCCGTCTCCCCAGCAGAGCCGCTCGGCGCTGCCGGGGTGCTGGGGTGCCGCAGCCCGGGCGCGGCGGCGGAGGGGAGGCTGATCGCGGACTTACTGTGCGCTCCCCCCGCGGCCTGGGGGACCCGGGAGCAGAGGTGCCTGCACGGTCGCATTCCGCCGACGGTTCCCTGCTAACACTTTCCCGATTACTGCTTCCAGGAACGAAAGCATCTGCACTTGTATGCTCTTAAACTAATTTATGGTGGGAATTATATTTTGGCTTGTCAACTCTCAAGCCATAAAACAAAGTTTATTGGAATCACGTGCTTCTAAATAGCCACTCAGGACTTATCTCTGTGGAACCATAAATAACCTTCAGCTTTAAACTTTTATTCGCTAAATAAAGGTTCTCTGAATCTGTCCTATAAAACGGGACCGGGTCGAAATAGCGGGGATGGATGGAAGTTCAGCTGCATGGCTTTATGCCGGCCTTTTTGAGGCGCGTGTTTTAGGAAAAGATGCAAAGGGGACTTAGCACTCTCAAAGTCCTCTTGGGAAAGGAGCCGGGGAGTGTTTTCTGTGGATACGCGTTCGAACTTTTCTTTATAGCTCTTAGTGTACAAGGAATCCCATCTTTAGAAGGAAGGGAAAAAAGTCCCACCAAAACAAAAAAATCAAGCCAACTGAAAGATGGAACCTTTTTCCCTCCCCTGGGTGTTTATGATATTTTAGTGAGGCTCCCCTGAAAAACAGTTTTGTGTCATTTATCTCAAAAGTTGGGGGAGCTCTGCCAGGGGCTGCAGGTTCGCCGGGCACCCGAGGGATCTTTGTAAGTGACCAAACTGCTGCTAACAGTGAGGGCACAGGGCTTCGGAAAGGGAGAAAGTGTGAAGCCCGCCACAATGAGATCTTTGAGGAATGGAAGCTTAAGGATGGTTATAAAGCAATAAAAGATCCCTGGTGTGAAGGGAGCAGGGTGTGAGTTAGCAAATGAGAATTTCAAGGAGCCCGAGCACAGGAAGTCAAATGTCCCTGGCAGTCACACAGCATGAAGAACACCGGGCATCAGCTCCCAATCTATCATGGCTGAGGACGCCGGAGCGGCCAGCAGCTCCTGGTGCATCCCAGGAAGGGCTCGTACCTTCGGCAGAGGGCGGGGAGCTGTATCACCCCGCCGGGGACCGGCTGCCTGCAGAGGGGACACGGCCACTCGCCCGGCCCGCGGGAGAGAGTGCGCCTCCGCCCGGGGGCTCAGCTCTGAAAAACCACCAAATGCAATTCCTTACTGGGTGGTGGCACCAACTGGGTGGTGCCTGTTTAACACCAGAGTCTGGTCTTACTCGGCCATTTCCTAACGATTCTAGCTACACAAGTATGAAGTCACCCAAAAGGGCCAGCTCAGCTCTCGCTGTAACTTTATACGGCTCCAGTCACTGCTGAACAATTCGTTTTCCTTCAGACAAGAAGAGGCATTCCTAGGTCCTTCCCTGCTCCATCTTTATGATCCAGAGTAGTTCTGCCTTGCACTATTTTTCTTGGTCTATGTAAGACCTTGCTCACATGACATGGTCTTCATGCTATTTTAGAGTCCTAAGCTGTGGAATAGCCTTTCCCCCTTCCCTGTCCAGGACAGCTGGCAGGGACAGTGCATAAGGTGGTATTTCAGACACAGTGCATGGTCTGAGAAGCTTTATCAGGCCCAGGGGCTCCAGCCAGCCATCCCAGAGACAGCTGTGAGCTGCCTTGCACATGGTTGACTTCGGGGTCTCTTTCAGTTGCTGCATGGTCTGTGCTCCCAGTCTTGGGCAGGCAGAGGGATAAGTTCCCTGGAGCTCCCTGCGCCTTGCTCAGGCACCTGGGCCTGGCCACAGTGGGCCCTGGATCAGGCTATGTGGTGGACTCCAGCTACCCTCCTCTCCAAACACATGACCATCACTGGGCTCGGGAAGAAGTGCTTCAGCAGCAAGCAGCTTCACAGAGCCAAAGTGGTCATACTGGAAAGGGACAAGAAAAGGCTGTATGCTGGGACATGAGGTGTAGGGTGTAATGATAAAGTGCAATAAAATGTGGGGGAAATAGTTTGGGACAAGAATGATGATGCAGAGTTGAGTGTGTTTGCCCCAGGCCTGGCTCTGAGCTAAGGTCAGCAGGACTCATGGGAAGGCTCCAGGCCCTGTGCCAATACAGAGAGCAACACATCCCTCCCTGAGTGTCTGTGATCGCTTCAGCACTCTTGGGCAAGAGAAGTTCATCGTTTGAAAATGAGAGACTGCCTGGCGTGTGCAGCAGGAGAGGAGCCATAGCAAGGCAGGTGTGTGGCAGTCAGCCTGCAAAAGTGTCAGTCCCTGGCAAATGGGGTGGCATGGGCTGGGCATGTGCTTCAGACACATGTGTCCAGGATACTGGGGTTGCGAAATGTGAGGCTGTAAGATAGTGAGGAATTGATGATTGAGATACAGCTCCTTCTCATTTAAAGACAAGACAAATGTTTCAGCAACTGAGTAATTCTAGCCATGAGATTTTTGAAGTGGGAATTAGAACAATTTTCACATTTCCTATTCTAAAATGCAGATGTGAAAATTGACTTTGAAGCTCTGGCCAGTTCATTCTCCAGGCTTTTATGCAAGTTTTCATACTTGGGTCTGATGATCTGGAGACAGATAAGAGGTGTAATGAAATAACAGAGTAACTGTTGGTTTCCCTCTGGTAATTGTGATAAAGAGGTTGATGGAATTGAATCACATGTGTATGCTGCCATCGCTCTCAATGCTGCTTGACAGACATGACGACCGACGTCCTACCCCGAGGACCACACTGCCAGAAAATTACAGGCTCCATCTCTGACTTTGAAGACCTACTAAGCACCTTGATAGCGTCCAACGCATTTTGCCACTCCGCTTTTATCACAACCCCGACTTTTCAACAGTCACCTCGTCGCCCATGCCCTCGCTGAGCAGGATGTGGGCATGCAAAGGCCCCTGCCTGCAGCACCCCACGCCCGCGGGCAGATCCGCTGGCAGCAGAGCGGGCAGGGCGGCGTCGAGCCGCACCCCAACATCAAACGGGGGCAGCGGCGGCGACACCTCGGGTCCGGGGGGGAGAGGGCGAGGAGTGCGGGGCAGGGAGGGAAGGCCGGGGGCCGTGGGAGCGTCTCGCCAGGGTAGGCACGGCCCGTGGGGGTGGGCGCCGCCAGGGTCATGTCCGGGCACGGCTGGGGAAGGTGAAGCCTGCAGGCAACAGGTGAGGCGGAGGCAGGGAACTCTGCCGGGCCCCGGCTTGCAGGAGGCAAGGGAGGATGTGCGGGGGCCGGGGGCGCTGCCCGCGGGAAGGGAGCCGGGGGGAAGGAGGGTGCTCTGGCACCCGCATCAAAGGAACATGGAGGGAAGAGGCGGGTGCCCGACATCAAAGCGCGGGCTGGTGACCGGGAGGGCAGCGGGGCACACGAGGGGAGCCTCGTGGCACTGCGGGTTAGGCAGGGTCTGCGGGCCCGGGAGACATGGGAGATCGCGGCGCTGGGGGCAGTGGAACAGCCGGGTCGTTGTTTGAGGCGGCCCAGGAGGGCGGTGGAGCCCCGGCCGTGTCCCCCGCCCGCCGGTGGGCCTCGGCAGGGCACGGGTCCCGGGGCTGGCGGCAGGCCCCTCGCCCCGCGGAGGGGAGAGCGGCCAGGCTTGTCCTACAGCGCCTTCTCCTGGAAGAGCCCGTGGAGACAGAAGGGCTGGTGGCGCGGCCGGGGCCTGTCGCGCCCCCGGCGGTCGCTGCGCGGCCCGGCTCGGCGGCCCCAGGGCGGCAGCCGCGGGCAGGTGACCGGTCCCGGCCCGTCGGGGCGTGCGCCCACCCGCGGACAGATGCGGCGGAGCCGGGCCGGGCCGGGCCGGCAGGGCGGTGAGGTGATCCCCGCCGCCCTGCGCTCTCACAGCCCCGGCTCGGCTGCTCCCGGCCTGGGGCACTGCCTAGGCACTGCGGGCTGCTCCCCTCCTCGCCGCCCCCTCCGCCGCGGGTGACGGGAGGCGGGTGCCGAGTTTGGGCAGAGCCTGCTGCCGCTGAATGCACTTTTATTGCCTCTTGTCTCTCGCAGAGACCCTTTCCTCCGCGCCCCGCCCTGCCTCCGCGACCTGCTGCAATGTTTATTGTGCCTCATCTTTTCCTTTCGCTTCCTGTTTTTTCCTCTCCCGCTCCAGCAGCATTGAGTGCCGCACTGCAGTAGAGCAGTAAATACCTTTAACAGCTGCCTGCCAACCGAGGGGTGAAATACCGTCTTTGTTCGGATTTCTTTTTCTGTCCCAAGCGCTCATAAAACACCAGTTAGGGATTATATTTTTGTGGGGAACGAGAAAATGAAACGGCGGGACTTTCAGTTCTTCACAATGCAAAAGCAAGGTGACTTCTAGTTTTACCGGATTTCCCGGGCCCGCAGTTCACATCGCCCCCCCACACTTTGCACCAAAGCCCTGCCAGACTCGGGGAACATAGGTTGTACTTCTTTTCCAGGCAACCTGCAGCAGCTAAGCGGGAGCCAACCCGACTTCCCAAGTGGCAGCCTGTGCCAGCGGTACCCCGGCACTGCCAGGGACAGTAGGCTGCCGCTTCCTGCCAGCTGCTTTGTGATAGTGTTTTTATACAGCCCGTGCGTCAGTAAAGGGTGCGCTGGGAATCGGCTGTTTCCTTTCAACAACCCCCCTCCCCCGAAAAAGGAAAAAAAAAAAAAAAAAAAAAAGGGGAAAAAAAGATTAGTCTAAAATTCTGTCGAACAAGTCGGAAAACGAAGCGAGCGCGATAGATTTGACTGTGAATCTTGTACTCCAAAAATTTCAGTACACTAACACATCTATACTCATAGCACGTTTTATAGGATATAAAAATACAGTCCTCATATGTGTCATATATAGATCAACACTGCATATAAATACATATAAATGTGTCGTAGATATAAACACCTATTTATTTGTAATGAATACTTAGAATTCCATAGGTATGTTTAAGAACACAAACAGACCTATGTGTACTTGAATGTTAAGAAAAATAAATTAAAAAATAAATCCATTCATACAATAAGAAAAAGAATAAGCGCAAAAGCAAGCCAGGAAGGAAGCCATTTAGAAAAAAGCCAAACTCCCACATAAACCAGTGGAATCATAAATGCATATGTGTATCCGTATGTGTCAGCAGATGGACCCGCAGACACACACATGCACATTAGAATTCGTTAGAACATCCTGCTTTTGTTTTCTTCTTTTTCCCCAGGCTACAAATAATTTCAAAACAGCTCAAGGACGAAATTTTCCGAAGTTTTTGGAGAGATTTATAGTCAAGTAGCTATAATTACTGTGTCACCAAGAGGGATTCTGAGAGTGAAACCTAATGCAGCACATATTTTCCATGTTACTCTTGAAGACTGGTGCTATGTTGAAAACGATTCGTCCCAAATAAACCCCAAGTCCTGCAGGAGCACAGGGCGGTCGGCTAGTGCAAACAGGCAAAGCGTGGGGGACGGGGATCTTATTGCTTGCTGTAGTGGGGCTCGGACTTAGCAGGCTGAGGGGTGCTCAGGGGTGGATTAAAGAACAATTTCTTTTATGGGTTCAAAATATGTACTCGGGGCATGACTCGCACCCTTCCGCCCTCACTGTGTATTGTGTAGTCAGGCGTTCTGCTTTCCCGTTAATTAACTGGCTGCTTTCGGGGTAAATGGCGAGTGGGTGAATTCCTGCAGTGCAACAGCACGGTGCACTGCAAACACCCACATCGATGTGAACGCTAAATACCAAACGGCGACCTTTCTACCCAGCACCAACAGTTTGAAAATGAAGATGAGATGAGTAAAGTATGTGTACGTCCACAACAAAGTGGTTCTAAAGAGTATGTGCTCTGCAGAGAGAAGTAGATGTATGGATACCATATATATGTATATAGGTAATGTGAATATGGATATATATGCATATATAGGTAACGCAGTAATAGTTTACTTAATTATTCCATCTCCTCGACATATTTCAAAATAAACCCAAGGATTTGTTGTTGGGTTTATTTTCGAGAACTTGTCCCCCGTTGATGATTGCCACGTGGGTAAGGAGCCGTACCGCGGGCGTGCGCTCCTGGCCGCGTCTCCGCGGTTGCCGAGCCCGGCCCGTGTGCTGCCCACCGAGCAGCTCGGAGCCGCAGCCCTGGCTGCGCCCTGCAGCGGGACAAGGATGTGAGAAACGTCCCGGTGAGGCAGGCGAGGGCTAGCCCCGGGCACAGCCCCCGGGTCCACTGGCTCGGCGGAGCCGCCCCGCGCCCTCCGCCCCCGCGGGAGCACTGACACCGATTCTCCTGCGAAAACACCTGTTAAGCTTTAAAGTTACTCGACCGCCCTTCCGCTAAGGGGAAACAAAACTAGAACATCACAACAGCACCTTTCAGGCTGGCAGGAGAAAAAAGCATCCCAGAAGCAGAGGGAATATACTGGACGATATCCCACTGGCAGGCGAGGCACTGCCTGCGCGCACTGCGCCCCAGCCTTCCGCCCCTCACGGCGGAACACCGAGACATCATGGCCCGCGGCGCATTTTCCGTGAGACCGCGCGCAACAGCTGCTTTCACTCTGCGGCATGCCCACAACCACTATTAATAATAATAACACCGCCGAAAATTACAATAGCAATAACAACAACAGCAATCATCGTGGTAAAAATAGTAATAGCAATACTAAAAGGAAGAAGAAGGGTTTTCGAGGGACAGGTGACGAAGAGGGACAGGAGGACAGGGGAGCCGGTGCCGTGCCGCATATCGCGGTGTACCGGTGACCAGCCCGAGGGAAACTGAATGCTTACCAGTTCGCGGCATTGCCCGCCTGCGGAGAAGCCCGGGGAGAATCGCTGTAATCCATTTTACACCCGCGTAGCAATCCGTGTGCCGGAGGAGATAGCGGCAGCGGGGGATGGAGCGATGGGAGAAGAGCGAGGGGCTGCAGGCGGCGCGGCGGCGGGCGCGGGTCTCCGTGCATCCCTCCGTGGGCGCGGGAAAGCAGGCGGTGCGGGGCCGGGGAAGTGTCAGTGCAGCGGCGACGGGACCGGCCGCGGATTTGGGGGACCGGGACACAAACATGAGGGCGACTGCCATACACCTCAGCCTAGACAAAGGTTAGAAAAAGAGGGGCTGAGGCTCTCTGAAGGCAGAATGCAGGGGGAAATTCGCCAGGGAAATCAGGAAAAGGCCATGAAAGCGCTCGCTGCCTGCACATGACCAGCCGCAGCCAATGACGAGCCCAAATAGGTCATAAAAAGGTCTATTACCAAGTTGTAAATTTTCTTCAAACAAAAAGGAATTTACTGCAATTCCTTGCGGATTTTGCACATACTGCTTCCCAGCGCCATGTTTCTTTCGCCTGCGCGCTGCGCTTTTACTGAGGCTCCGGTCCCGCCTGCCCCCAGCCTGCGCCCCACGGGCGCGGTGGCGGAACGGCGGAACCCCGCCAGAGCGGCCGGGACGCGGGAGATCCGCGCGGGGCCGAGGACAGAGGGGTAAGCGGTCACGGAACCGCATAAAGATGGGCAGGGCACTGTGCCGAGGGATCCGTTTCTTGCCAAACGAAAGGGGGCTTAACCCGCATCCCCACCCTCTTCTCCCACCCCTCCCCACCGCTCCGCCGGGCACTAAAAGAAACCACATCTGCTTTAGCGCCCACTACTGCAGCGGAAGCCGTCGCCGACATAAAAATAGTCCGAGCCTCTTCCCCACCCCGCAGTGCGCGGCTCCCGCAGGTTGCGCCGGGCACTGTCACCGCGCCCAGTGCAGGCTGCCTCCGCCCCCGATAAAACCTTCTCCCGGCACCAACAGGGAAAATCCGATTCCTAGAAAGTATTCTAAAAAAATTAAATGGGCCTGTGTCCACAAGGAATACTCGGCTCGGAGACAGAGGACTGTGGATGTTTATTGCTCAAGTTTTGTTTCAGGGAATAGCCAGAGCCCTCAATTCGTGACCTCCGTGCTGATTGTAAATGCTAACAAAAGTAAACACGCCTAAAGATATAGGATCGATGTGGGACCTTTTTAACATGCTGCTTCAGGCAGTCGCACACCTTTGAATATTGCCTCGACAGAGGCAATGGCAAGTTTCATGGTGTCTATGCAGCATTCATGGCCGCGCTAAGCTGCTCCTCAAGGGAAAGGAGAAATTCCACGGAAACCAAAGGCGTGGTACATCCACTCTGCGGCTTCTCGCCGCCGCTACGGCCGCAACCCGCGCGGCTACGGCTTTTCTTTGCCGAAAGTCCGATGGCTCCGATTTTGCATGGGGCTCGGTGGCCGCCTGGGTCAGTTTCTGACTCCGCTTTCTATTTTCTTAGCAAGTTTCCAAGTGAGACCGAGGGAGAGATTCAGATGCCAGGCCAAGGGGGTGAATATCTTAACAACCACGTCGATGTTTTGTTTTTTTTTTTCTGAATGAGTAAGACAAGGGCGATTCCAGTTACTACTAGGCCTTCGCCAATTTTGTGCGCTCAGGGAAGGCAGTTTTTGCCTGCGTGGCTGCGTTCCCAGGCAGTCCTAGGAGAGAGACGCTAACGGAAACTTCTTCAGGAATATTTTTATTTTATTCTTTGTCTGATAATTAAAAACAACTACTGCAGCAGCTCTTTTCCGGACAAATACTAGCCTAAGGAGTGCTCCGTTGGTGTGTAAAGGTCTTCGACATGCCTCCGCCTCACTGGCAGCCCGGGATGGCAGCGGGCGGCACCAGCACGGCTTTTCCCGCAGCCGGGCTGCCGGAACCGTGTCGCGTCCAGCCTCCGCCGCTAGCGCAGCAAAAGCGAGAGGCTTTTCCTGCCCGGAGACCAAATATGACGGTACCACTAACATGAGTATTGTTTTGAGAAGCGAGGAGGTTTTGCGCGCCGGGCCACCAGGTTACTTTAAACGCGCAGCCACCAGCCCCAAATCCTCCCTTGACACTAGGGATGCCGGTGTATTTATGCAAATCCATGCAGCAAAAAGTTTACTTCACTGCTTTGTTGCAGCTTCCCCTTGTTTACAACCTTTAGCCAGCTAGGCGATTAAAATAAAACCGAGAACAATAGCTCCGCTCTCTCGTGCCTCCCTCCAGAGCTGGCGCTTTGCAGCAGTGGAAACGTGCCTGCCTCACTGGTGGGGAGCTGGGAAGAGGAAGGGAGACGAAATGAACCAAACCCGTCCTACGAGTCCCATCCCCGTGGACGACGGTTCTCGCCGCGCCGGGTGCATTCGCGAGAGAGAAGCGGTGGATGCGGGAGAAGGGCCCGCGAGCAGAGCGGCGGGCAGCACCTCTCCGGGAACCTGGCTGTGATCTTCCGAGCAAGGCCTCGGCTCAGCCCCGGCCTCGTCGGGATCACACTCATTTCTGGGCAGATAATAGAATTATATGTCGTGTTTGTCGCAGTTTCTGGCTCGTCCATTCGATTTCCTTCAGGGAGCCATTACTCAGGAGAGCGTGAGCCGGTAGGGAAAAAATGACGCAAAAATCTTGGTAGGGATTTGTACCTCATCCCTCGACCTTCTGCCTGCTGCTCCTAAAAAAGACTGCTCTCGGCCGTCCCGTTCGATACCGCGCTTTGCGGGACCCTGTGGAGCGGGAGCAAGAGGAGGGAGGGGAGGACGAGAGAGAAATTAAATTGTTTTGCTAATCATGGGACCTTTCCTGCCGTGCTTGCGGGAACAGTGAGGCAGGCTCTCTCTCCACCAGCTACGGCCTCCGCTGGGGAACGCATCATATGATAATATTTAGGGGTAGAAACGTCTTTCTCTCGGTCTACGCATGGTTTGGGACTCCTAAGAATTACAGCTCTCGAGAAACCACCACGCAAGGTCGCAAAAGCTTTGTATCTCTCAGCCTGTCAGCCATCCTCGTGGAGGCTGGGCCCGTTTTGGCCGTAGTTTGCGCGGCGGGGCTGAAAGCCCCTCTCCGGGTGGAGCAGCCCTTGGGAATGGTGTGGGGCCGGAATTCTCTCCGAGATGGTCTCCTTGCAGCCGGGCTGGCAGCAAATGGCTCAGCAGGGTTAGTGTTTGTGGGCAGCGGTCCCATGCACGCAGCCGGGGCTGGGGGGGCAGGAGGAAGCCAAAGCAAGGCCCAGGAGCACACCCGGGGGCTCCCCGGCTGGCCCGCTGCCTGCGCCCCGCTCACAGGCGGGGCCGCGGTCCCCGCTGGCCGCTGCTTGGCCCACGGCCCCGCAGCGCTCATGGCACGGAGCAAAAAGCAGGTTTTGTACACAACGTGCCATTCCCAGACCCCACAGAAACAACCAGCATCGGAGGAGAGACGGAGGGAGGGAGCAGGGAAGTTAGTCCGGACCAGTGGAAACTCTGAAGGCTTCTTGAGGAGTGGATTACAACACGGATATAAGGATGCTCATACATTTCATAATTGAATAAATTCGGTTTATTTTAATCAAATATTATAGAAGAAGGTTAAATATATTTCTATGTTATTTTCTTCAAGATTATTAAATTTATTTAATTTATTCAACATAAGAGAAAAACAAGAATTAAAATAGTATAAGTGCACTTGTCTTGATTAATAAAGCGTTGTTAAATGTCTTACTTATTGATATTTATTAATAGGAAGTTTATGTCGTTTCCCACAATCATCGTCTTTTAAGATTGCAAATATATATAGATATATCCATATATCACTAGAAATTTATTGCTACAAACTCTGTATCACATTTGAAAAAATAAGTAGATGAAATGTTAAATCTAGAGATCGTTTGGATACGCTTATAAACAAAGTAAAAGCACAAACAAGTGAAGCACCCGAAGCAGAGAAATGTCAAACGGAGGGACGTGGGTCACTCGTCCCACGACAAAATCAGGTAGAGGGGTGGATGAGCCGAGATGTCGAGCTTCAGCCCTGGTTATCTTTGATTGACTTTTACAAAGACATTTGAGGCAAAAGTTAATTCGTCTGGCCTTCGGCTCTGTCTTCTTCCAGATCATGTGCTTCCTTTTTGGCCTCCCCTTCCTTTCCCTCCTGTCTGGAAGCGGGGAATTTGTCCTTGTTGTTCTCTTTTTTCCATTTCATCCTTCTGTTCTGAAACCAGATCTTTACCTGCCTCTCGGTGAGTCCTAGTGCATGAGACACCTCGATCCTTCTCTTCCTGGTCAGATAGGGGTTAAATAGGAACTCCTTTTCCAGCTCTAGAGTCTGGAATCGGCTGTATGTTTGTCTTCCTCTCCTCCTACCCGGCGCTGCTGTTTAAAACAAAAACATACGGGTTTGGAAGTTGGTGTGGCCCTTCAAAACAAGGCGCAGGCAGGCAGCGAGGACTCCGGCCCCTCCGGAATCCCTCGAGAGAAGCCCCACAGAACCGCAAGGAGAGAAAGCAGAGGGAACGGAGGAATCTAGACCTTTACACGAATGAGAGGAACACAGCGATAGCAAATGCACAAAGCGCATCAGCTGCCCCTCTGCGGGGTCACTTTATCATCTTGTATACCACCCCCTGTCCGACCCTGCACCCTTCCCGTTCAGGCAGCGGCGGCAGGAGACAGGCGAGCTGTCAGCTGCGCCTCAGAGTCTGAGAGGCGTCTCAAAAGCTGCTCTTGGGTCGGTAGCTGCCCGCTGCAGAGGTTTCTGCTGGCTCACTACATCCCTTTATTAAAGCAAGCCACCGCGGTGATAGGAACCGCGGTGAGAGAGGTAGGGAGTGGGGGAGACACAGGCGGGGAGCGAGAGTCAGCGAGAAAGAAGCAGGAGGAGGAAAAGAAAGTTTCAAACTCAGACGTGAGATGGAAGCAAATTTTTGACTGCGTCCAACCTTGTGGTCTCATCCAGGGAAACATTTGAGCAGGAGACGAGCTCTGATTTAAGTGGTCTGGTTCCTCGCCAATATTAGCACTGGACGATTTACAGTCAGGATATTGTACCAGCTCGGCCTCTTGCTGTGTCGTAAAAATCTGCTGTCTCTGTAAGTTATCGTATCCGTAAAATTTAGCGGGCTCCCCGTGACAGGTAACCCCGCTGCAGGGGGCAGGAGGCGGAGGCGCGGCGGGGGGAGGAGGAGGCGGCTGGTAGGCGGCCGTGGGGCTCCCCCCGGCCGGGTGGTAAAAGTCCGCGGCCGCGCCGCCGCCGCCCCCCGCCCCGCCGGGCGCGGGGTGCGGGAAGCCGGCGGCGGCCCCGCCGTTCCCGTAGAGCAGAGCGGCGGCGGCAGCGGCGGCGGCGGCAGCGGCGTGTCGGCCGCTCACCTCGGGTGCGAAGTGACAGTCGTAGTACGGGGAATTGATGGCTTCCCCCGCCGCCGCCGCCGCCGCGGCCGCCGCCACCTTGTACTTGGAGTACAGCGGGTTGACAAAGTAGGAGCTCATCGGGGAGGGGGCAGCGGCGGGCGGGGGCACGGAGCGCCGCTCACGCCGCCGCCGCCGCCGCCGGTGCCTCTACGCCGCGCTCATGCCGCCGCCGTCGTCGCTGGCCCGTGCGCTCCCCGCTCCTGCTCTCCGTGTATGTGGTGACCAGGACTGGATTATAATCGCTCCCAAAATGACCTGCCTCACTGCTTTTACTATTTCCTATTAGGCACACAGCAGCCCGCGCACGCACACACACACACACACACACGCTCATGAGCTCAGGGGGGACTTTTGGCTTCAGTTTACATGTGCCGCTCCTCGGGCAAGAAAAAAACTCGGCCCAGCCCTGCCCGGATCCACCCCGGCCGCGGCACCCCCGCTCCCCCCTCCGGTGTGCGCTCGCTAGGAGCGCTGAAACCCCCGCCGCGCAGGGGCGAGGCGGCCGCGCAGATCCCGCGCGATAACCGCGGGCGCGCTGCCCGGGGCGACGCCGCCCGGATCACCCAGGCTGCACCGCCCGGAGCGCGGCCTGCGCCGCCGCCCGCAAGGGCAGAGCCCCTCAGAGGGAGCCGATGCCCATCGCAGGGTCTTCGGGGTGTAGGGGAGGGCAGGGGGGTGCCCGTGTGGCGGTGGCGTGCGGTGGCCGGGCCCCCTTGCCAACGGGCCCTCTGGGTCATTTCCTTCCAGGCGAGCAGATCGCTGGGAAATGAGATGCACATTTACCCTTGACGCCTTGCACGCATGGCTGAGGCTCCAGGTTAATTGATACTTAATGGAAATCATGCCTATGAATATACTTTCCATCATTTCACCCTTGGTGGACGTCATTACCGAGGCAAAGAGAGGGAGGGGGGCGAAAAATAAAAATGTGTGGGTGAACGGTTAGCACCGCTCGGGGACTCGGTTCGAAATAAGTGAGCCCTGTTCTCCGGGAGGAAGGAAGGAAGAAAAGCGCTGCCCAGCAGGCTCGGCGCTGCCCCCGCTCGGGCCGCTGGCCCCCGTGCCCCAAGAAGCGTCGTCTCCAGTCCTCTCTTTCCCGCTTCGTCCTGCATTGGGAATCAGCTGTTCAGAGAGACACTCTCAGGAGTTGGAGTCCGCCCTATTTTGGAGAGAGACGAAAAATGTAGGTGAAATATAACACGGGCCCAGCCAGAGCCACGTGTGTCCGTCTGATGCGAATTGACAAAAAAATATTTGTGGTTACATAAAAGGCATCTCAGGCTCCTTCCCCATCACACCCCGCTCTTCCACCACCCCCACGCCTCCATGTCGATTAACTCGCTTTGTCTCGCTGGCCAGCCCGGCTGCCCCGCATGTGCGCACCCCGACGGGCCCTGGGCCCGCAATGACACCCTCTGCCGTTTAGGAACTCGCGGAGGTTTGGGGACCCCCGTGCGGCCAAGGAAAGGCGGGAGGGGCGGGAAAAGAACGGGGACACACACACGAATAGACAGCAGCAAAAGCCCTTCGCCAGAAACCATGAGGAAGGCAGGAGGCCGGGCCTGCCAGGGCCTGAGCGGCAGCATGGACACACTGCCTCACCCTGCGGAGGGGCACAGAGGGGCAGCGGCTGCTTCCCGCATCTGCCGGGGCATTAATTCCGCGGGGCCAGCGCGGTTCCGCAGCGCCGTTCCCGGTTCCCGTTCCCGTTCCCCGCGCGGCCCCGGCCGCGGGCGCGCAGAGCGGGGCGCGGCGGCGGCGCTCGGGTGGAGCGCGGGCGCCCTCTGGCGGTGCGCTGGGGCAGCGGCAGGCAGCGCCTCCGCCCCGCGCTGCCGCGGCCCCTCGGCCCCGCCGCCGCCCCGCCAGAAACCCCGACTGCGGAACGCCGCCGGGACAGCGCTGACCGATTCTTCCTTCCCTTTCTGCTTTTGGCTTGGGTTTCTTCCTTTTTCTTTCTTTTTTCCTTTTTTTCCTTTTTTTTTTTTCCCTCCCCCCATCGTCCCCCCCTCCCCGGTTAAGTTCACAGTGCCATTTTCTTAGCACATTTCGGTGACCCTCTTTTATTTTTTTGCCAAAGCTGTAATTAACTGCATACAAAGAATGCGCCTCGTTTACACATGGCAGCCAGGAAAGACGCCGGAGCTTTGAAGACGACTGCTATCGCGTTTTCGATCATGTTTCCCCACATATTACACCACGAAATCTCCATGTGTGGTAGTTTCAGAGTTATACGTTTTTTGTATTGAAAATGTTATTTTGTTTGCCCGTGCTTTTATGTATTTATGGTTTGATTTATGTAAACGAAAGCAAAGATGAATCTTTGCTCACCCCCTCCTTCATCATACATGCCTGTGAATTATTCGGTATAATGTGTGTGCACGAGGCTGTGCATATGTGGAAACATATATTAACAAAAGCAACGGATAGGAATTAAATTATTCTGTTTGACGCTAAAAGTAATTTCCGTAGATGAACTGCGTTTCATCGATCGAGATGCTTGGTTTTCTTTCTGCCATTTTGAAATAAATGCACGCAATATTAAAAACAGGTAAACAAAAGAAAAAATGTACGAGGTAAAATGTGTCAATCTGCCCGATATAAAATATTAAAAAGATGGTGTGGGCTTGGTGAAGATTTCTTAACAGAGCTTCTGCTGGAATGAACACAATGCAGTTTTGTGTACAAAAATATTGTTTATGTTTTGTTACATATCACCCCCTCCCCCCATGGGTATTTGCAAAAATATTGAGGCTGGCATCATAGGATTCATTGCAGTAGAATATCCAATAAAATACATTTCAACAAATAAGCGGACTTCGTAAAATCTCTGTTTCGTGACCTTCAGGTCTTTTCTGAGTCTGTTGCCTTGGCCCAACGCTGACATACTGAAATTTATAGTCCAAGGTTTTAAGACCTAGTTTGTCTGCATTTTTTTGCCTTTTTCCCCCCTAACAAACACAAACATCAAAATAAGGTGCTTTCAAAGAAAAGTGCCATAGCATATCGTAAACTCATTAGGTCCAGACGTCTAGCCATCTCAATGGTTTTATTATACCTCGGTTCTTCCTGTTTTAAAAGAATTATAGGTATCTTCTCGACAATGGATGGCAAGCAATGCAACACCTTTTCCTGGCAGTGCATGCTTTTGCTTTTTTTTTTTTTGCTTTTTTTTTTTTTTTTTTTTTTTTTTTTTTTTTTTTTAGCAGAGGTAAAAAAACATTAAACACCAGGTCTCTCAGCTTTCCCCTTAATCTTGAATTAACCGAACTGCTCGTAAATATTTACGGGTGCTTCATTTTAATGGTTGCTCTTTAAACAAAGCATTTTTTACAATGAACTTCATCTCAATTATCTTGATAAAGTCATGTGTGTTTATAAATGCAGAAGGCATGAGGCGCGTTGCTAAATGAGCTCTCGCCAACAAAGCCGAACGTTTGGCAGCAGCTCCAGAGCTCCCAGCCTCTCAGTTAAAGAAAGCAGAGGTTAGAAGCGACCCACCGGGAAAAAAAATAGGAGTAAAAAGCACGTTTAACCGAATAAGCATCACTGTGTTTCCTTGGCTCCTGAGGATTGGTGTGGAAATGTTTCCTAACCGATCCCGAGGGTGTTTGAAAGAGCGCTGGTACCTGAGGCCCGCGCACGGCGCACCTACCCGGCCTCTCGGGCTGAGCCCAGGCTGAAACGCGGCTCAGCGGGGCGGGGGAAGGTGCCAGCGGTGCTGCTGGCCGGCAGCAAGGCCGGCCTTTCCCGCAGCCCCGGCCCGGGGAGCTGGGCCGGCCTTTCCCGCAGCCTCGGCCGGGATGCGCGGGGGATGCGCGGCAGGGCCGGCGGCGCAGGGCGCATCGCGAGGGGCGCACAGATTTCTCCTCTCACCGCAGCGCTGTCGTTCGGTCACGGCAGACTTTATTGTGTAATAACTGACAACAATTACAACAGGTCCGTAGCTCGAGACACGGAGTGGTTAATTAATACAACAGTCACCGGGGGCAGGGACGGCAGCTAGCCGGGGGACAGGGAGGCGTTAGGCCTATGGCGAGCGGCTCCAAGGATGAGACAGCCTCCTAACAGTGCACTAAGGGGGGGAAAGTAGCTCGTGGCCTCTCTGTGGCACCTATTGCGAAGGATTCAGACCTAGAAAGCAGAAGTTTGGGGAAAGATTTCCTCTTAGTAGGTCGTGGACAGCACAGCAACCCCCATTGATTTAAGCGACTGTAATTTCATATATATTTTATTACCATAATTATAATTAATTTCCTTACCTTTATTTTGGCAAAATAACTATCTAGTCTAAATCACTTTTAAGAAACATGTCAAACAATTAACATCAGATAGAGTTTCCAAAGCTAACGTGCACTCACAATATTGTCATCTAAATGGTCTGGGAGGGAGGAGGGGAGTATCAAGAGACTCTGAAAAACACATTGTCGAGCAAGACAAAATTTCCTGCAATACCTGACACAGACCACGTTTTACTTCTACCAAAAAAAAAAAAAAAAAAAAAAAAAGGAGAAAGAGAATAAAAAGATTGATGTAAAGTCCCTGGGGTGGAGTGGTGCAGGAGGAGGAGGAACGGATGGGGGGGCTAAGGGTGCAGGGGAAGAATAAATCCAAACTATCATAAAAAAAAAAAAAAAAGAAAGAAAGAAAAAGAAAAAGAAAAAAGAAAAAGAAAAAAAAAGCCAAACCGGACAAACACAACCAACCAAACAAAAAAACACCCCCACACAACCAAATAAAAACAAGCAGCCACAACCCAAAACAAACAAACAAAAAAACCAAACCCAAAAACCCACAGTCCCCCGATAAAAATCAAAACTCAAAAGTAAATCAATAGTCCCCCAACTACATTTCTGCCCCTGTGTTAGTCTCCTTTATTGCCTTTCTCCTTGTTCATCTTTTTCATTTTCATTCTTCTGTTCTGAAACCAGATTTTGACCTGTCTCTCTGTGAGGTTTAAAATCCTAGCTACTTCGTAACGGCGGTCTCGGGTGAGGTACATGTTAAACAGAAATTCCTTTTCCAGTTCCAGAGTTTGATACTTTGTGTAGGGACAACGCTTTTTCCTCGTTGAACGAGCGTGGATCCAGTTTGCTGCAGGGTTATCTGGAAGAAGGGAGGTATATAGGGAATGGGGAGGGGGGAGAGAAAGGTCGTTAAATTAATTTAACGAAGGATGGACTGTTTTCACAACTTTGGAGGAATTATCATAAAAGCCTTAATGCCCCAGTCTGTTTACTGTACAAATGATGTCTTGATGGTAGGTGGTTATGTGGAGTCTTTTATGGGTGCTTGTTGCTGCTTGCGCTGGGGTAGGCGTCTAGACGTTTTTATAGGTTAGTAAAACTATCAGTTTTGCACATTCGAGCCTTACAGGTTTCGGCAATAAATCAAAGGGGCAATTTCTTTCTTTCTTTCTCTCTCGCTTTCTTCCTTCCTTCCTTCCTTCCTTGCTTCCTTCCTTACTTTCCTTCCTTCCTTCTCTCTTTCCTTCTCTCCTTCTCTCTCTCTTTCTCTTTTTCTCCCTCTCAGCACCTATTTCTGTCTCTATTCCTCTCTGTCTCTCCCACTGCCTGTTTTTTGTCTTTTTATTTAATGTTCTTTCTCTTGTCTTCCTTTCTTTCCTCTTTTTTTTTTTTTTCTTTTTTTTTTTTTTTTTTTTTTTTCTTTTTTTTTCTCTCTTTTACTTACTTGGGTCAAGTTGCTGCTGCTTCTCCTCTTTCAGATCGCTGCTCGGGCTGGGGTTGTGGCTGCAAGCGGCGGGGTCCTTGGAGCTGCCGGCAGGCGCTTTCTCCCGGGACTCCTGGAGGAAGGAGCTGCACGTGTACTCGGGCACACCGATCCCCTGGGACTCCCGAGACGAGGAGCACTCAGTCCTTTTGGAGGAGGAGGAAGAGGAGGAGGAAGACGAGGAGGCGGCTGCTCCCGTCTCCGGCTTTATCCCGTAGTGGCGCCCGTTGGAGGAGCCGGAGCTGGACGCGGAGCCGCCGCTGCTGCTGCCTCCGCTGCCTCCGCTGCCGCCGCTGCCGCCGCTGCCGCCGCCGCCGCCGCCGCCGCCGCCCGGGAAGCCCGGGAAGGGCTCGATCCAGGAGCGCACGTAGCGGCCGGCGTCGGCTGCCCCTAAGTGGGGCTGGTGCATGTAGGGGTGGTAGATCCCGGTCATTGCCGCAGACGGCTGGTGGTGAACAGTGGACCAGGAGGTGGAAAACACGGTGGATTTTGGTGCAAAGCTACAAGAGGAAAAATCTGAACCCTCTGCAACACCTGATGGCCTGGAGGTCGCACTGTGACCTCCCTGGACGAATCTACTCCCATAAACTTCTTCGCTTTCATGGCCTATGAGAGAATCGACATAATAGTTACTTATGGTGCCACTAGACGACATTTTAGGCTCCCCTCTTAGTCATATAAAAGGTTACACTGTTAACTGTATATGATACCCTCCCGGAGAACAATCGTAGTATTTTGCAGACTGCAACCCTCAACCATTGGTTGCGGAGCCCACGTGATCATATTTACCAATACTGCGAGTAAATCAATCCGCTAAACTGGGGCTGCTGTGATTAAAAAAAAAATCATCATCAACAACGGCCCCGCACAGCGCGCCGCACCTCCTGCGCCCCCGCACCGCACCGGGGCCGCCCGCCCGCCCGCCTGCCCTGCCCGCCCTGCGTGCCCGGCTGCCCGCCCTGCCCTGCCCTGCCCTGTCCTGCCCTCCCCGCTTGCCTTCCTGCCCTGCTTGCCCACCCTGCCCGCCTGTGTGCCCTGCCAGTGTGCTCTGCCCGTGTGCCCTGCCGGTGTGCCCTGCCTGCCCGGGGCGCGGCGGGCGTGGCCGCGCTGGCAGCCCACGGCCGCGGCGGGTGCGGACTATTTCTTCACCTTCTTTGAGCGATTTCTGCCATTCATTTCTTAATCAATGAGAGGCAGGGTGTTTAAATAAATCCAACAGCCTTGGCTTGCTAATCACACTCCAAGCTGCTGAGGGAACCCGCTGGGAAAGGGGGATTCTTGCCTGTAAAAACAAACCATCGCAAGCTGGGACTGTAACGACTTCTCATAAAACAGGAAAATGTTACAGTAAAAGCACATTGCGGTACTTCCATATTTCAGAGCATGTGCGGGTATTATTATCCGCTCCCCCCACCCCCGGACAGAAAGTTTCCATGGGAAGGATACACTTTTAAAAAGAGATGCCCATTGTGTTGTTTTAAAACAGGTGGAAGACCTCTGTAATGATTTTATGCCTTTCAATAAAAATTTTATGAGGTGTATTTGATTATAGATTAATGTGTCCCTAATAAAATGGACGGATGGAAACAGCAAAGCCTGTGTCTCCGAGCACAACTGACGTGTGGCTGAACACATGCTCCTCTATCTGCGGAACTTTGGGGCTACACAGCCTTAACACAGCCCCCCTGGAGGTGTGCAATGCGGCCCGGGAGGGACGCGGGCGAAGGCAGCCGGAGGAGCTGGCCTGGCCCCGCACTCCCGGACAGGCTCCGGCCCGCGGAGGGCGCGGGGCTGTCGCTGACCCCAGCTCGCCGGCAGAGCTGTCTCCTCCGCCCCTAGTTCAGGGGGAGCCACGTTCAATGCCTACGTGAGAGGGTTTTTTTGCCCGCTTTGCTTTCTTTTCCATGCCTTCCCTCCCCACCCTTCCCTCCCGGCCTGGTTTTTCTTGCCCGAGCGTAATGATGCCCCGTTAGTATTGAAAAGTGGATTACCCATGGTCTTCTGCCCACGCCTGCTTCCCCGGGCGAGGGACGGTGGCTGTGTCGGGATCTGGAGGAAACGCAGAGAGTTAGTGGCGAGCCCGCAGCACAGCCCGCCGGGGGCACGGACAGCAGCGCTGGGAAAACACTTCCTACTCGTGGGCCGTTATGAGGAAGGGACTGAAATTCCTGTTTATTTAATGATTTATTGCTCTCCTAGGTTGTTTTCTTCCTTTTTTTCCTTTTTTTATCTTTTTTTTTTTTTTTTCCTTTACCCTTTTGTTTACTTTTAATTTTTTTTTTTTTGTCATTTGATTCAAGAATTCTTTTCTGCGATTTTATAATTTCTATTACATTGTTCTCCAGAAGCAGGGTTTGTGGTATGGCGAAGAAATGTCCCTCACTTCAAACAGATATAAATTGATAAAGCAGGCAGATTGGGGTGAGGCTCCTTTTTACATACGTTAAAATCTTGGTCTGGAGCCAGCTATTTACTCCCCACTGCCGAAACTTCTCTGGTGGTGTAGCGAATATCTTTAAAGGAAAGGAAAAGTCCGTGCGAATGTATGCAGCATTTAAGGAGTTAGGGTTATTTTGTTGGTTTGGGTTTTTTGTGTTCTTTGTTTGGTTTTTTTTTTAAGCATCGTTTTGTTGTTTGTTTTCGAAAGGGGAACAAGCAGAAAGTACCTAGGTTCTTGCGGCTCTTGCAGCTTCAAAATGATGATGCCTTGGTTTGAGGAATATATAACATCTTCCCTATGAGTAAACGTGCACATGAGGAAGTACTGGCTTAAATTAAATATCAGCGACGAAAGACCAAACAGAATGCCACCAACAGCATTATGAGTAGTATCTGTCACCAAGTCGCACAATATTGGCACTATCTTGAGTTTAATTTCTTGATTTAGAAACAGCTTAGGGGAGAAATGGGCGTTGATTGTGAGCAAGCTGGTTTCCCAGCGCGAACAGTAGCCATGCTACTTTTTCAGTGCCCGTTTGAAGGTGAAAGTATGCCCAAGTATTTGCACTTCAATTTGAAGTCATGTTCATTTGCAAGCTATTTGCAGTTCTACTTAGTATATCTGCTCACACGGGCATTCATCCGCTCTCAGCACACACGCCCTTCCTCAGCTGCCAGCGCAGAGCCCTGCTAATACCATTTTTCAGCTATGTACAGAAAGGGTTAAGAGTCGTGAACGTCATTAGCTGGATGTGTGCTACTAAAATGGAATTGCGCGAAATAAAACGATCTCTGAGCAAACAGAAACGGTGCAGGGTGACAAAAGTGGGTCTGAAGAGGCTGGTGTAGTTTTGTAAGCACGCCTGGGAGGGTTTCTGCTCAAAAAAAAAAAAAAAAAAGCCAACCCCGCCAGATGCTGGGAATATTTTGAGGGAATATTTTTTTCCATCCACGGTCTTCTGAAAGCTGTTGAGCCGACCGAAAATCGAGCTCACTAAGATTTAGTTATGCTCAGCTTCGCATTTATTATGGAGAGTTTTTCTTGGTTTTTCCTTCTTTTTTTTTTTTTAGTGGGTAAAGATACAAAAACAAAGTCTGCACGTTGAAAACACACAGTGAGTGATATTTTTTAAATCAACATACGAACATCAAATAAAATAACACACATATTCCTGACAGCTTGTAGTAGAAAGATATTTTTATCACTTACCATTTACGAGTTGTACGAGTTGATTGGATGCGGATGTCCAGTTTAGGTCATAATATTTTACAACATTTTTTCTTTTTTTTTTAATCGGTTCCTTTTTTTTCTTTTTTTTTTTTTTTTTCTTTATTTTTCTTTTTTTTTTTTTTGGTTACTTTTTTTTGTTGGTTTTTTTTTTTTTTTTTGCATTCAGTTTGTCAGACTGCGAACATCACACAACATTTTATCAATTAATCAGTTGTTTACAGAGACATTTATAAATTAATTAGGTTTACATCATTATTTCCCGGCCCAGTCTCCACCCCACCCCATAGGAAAAAAAAAAAAAAAAAAAAAAAAAAAAAAAAAAAAGGAAAAAGGAGGAAAAAAAAAAAAAAAAACCAGGGAGACACACACAAAAAAACCAGAATATGGTAAAAAAGGTACACCAGTCCAAAACGTTACTGATAGAGAAAGATCAGGAGACCAACCTGCATCCGTGCTTTAAACATTTGCAGAAAACCAAAGGAACCGCAGTAGTTTACAGAGTTTATTGCATTATACATGCAAACAGAACATGCACAAGAAGGACAATTTGCTGCTGAACGACTACTATTCCACATATGCACCACAAGGAAATGTCTACAATGGAGAAGGAGATATTCCATTTTACGAAGGACAATCTCTAAGTTCATTTGAGAGGATAGTTACATTATAATGTGCTTCTCTTTCCCCCCGCCCCCACAGTTTCCCCCCGCTCTTTTTCTGAAAGTATTGAATGTACTCAAAATGTTATGGCCCGTGTAACAGCCCCACATAAATACCATTTTGTTAGTAAAAACATGAAAAAGTCACATTGCTTGGATGTTCGACAGTTCCAATAAGTTAAGACCAAATGATAATATTCAATAATAGTTACCCTGCATTACGATGAGAACAAAAATAAATTACACGTGCTAGGTTTTATATATACTCATCATAGTAATACATATTCACTTGCAGCGCTAAAAGAAGGACGAAGAGTCACATTCTATCAGAAAACAAAACAAAACAAAACAAAACTGGAAAATGCCGGGTTTTGCCAGAGTCTCTCCTGCCTTTATCAAGTGGTGGTGCTGTGCCCATTCCTCACTGGTGCCCCCCCCCGGGGTTAGGGTTTAAGAGAAGGTCAGATTAGCGGTCAGTTCCCGGATTCGGTTCTCCCTGCTCATCTTCTTGAGCTTCATTCTGCGGTTTTGAAACCAAATCTTGACCTGCCTGTCAGTGAGGTTTACGCTCTTACTGATCTCTAGACGGCGCTCTCGAGTGAGATACATATTGAATAAGAACTCTTTCTCTAATTCCAGTGTTTGGTGTTTAGTATAAGGACACCTCTTCTTTCTGCCACTCTTTGCAGTTAGCCAATTGCTTGTTGGAGTATCAGACTTGATTTCCTCTATCAAAATCAAAGAAGAAGAAAAAAAAAAATCAAAAATACCTCAGACTGTTAGAGTGTACCCTTGGCCATGACCCCTCCTCTGCAGTGTCTGGCAGATATGGTGGATGTGGGCATTAAACACCGCTCGGGTGAGGTGTGGGCTCAGTGAGGGGACCTGCTGCCAGGCTGGGCTCGCCTGTCCCCAGCACGGCACCCTGCCCTGCGGCCACCCCGCTCTCCTGCTCCTGCCAGTAAGGGTCTCTCAAGTTTTCGGCCGGCGTTTAGCATTTCAACAATATTTAACCTGCCATCCGCCCCATGGACACATCTTAACGGGTCTAGCCTCGCCATGGCCGACTCGGGCTCCCACGACAATTGCCACGGAAATATTCCAATTACAAAATAAACTGGCATTGTATTTTGAAGCAGCATCCCCACAAACATCAGCTGAAACACGCAAGCACACCTATAAACAGATATATAGACATTTCCCAGACAAAATTATATACAAGAAATTACGACCCCCCTGACTTGGATTTTTTTGCATTTTTTTTCATTCTCCTTTTAGGTTTTCTTTTCCCCACCAGAAAGAAATCTACCCCACATGAAATTAAACCTGACCTACTAAATATAATTCAGATAAAAGAAATTCTCAATTCACCGAGAGGGTAAAAATCGACCTAGAGGTTGCAAAATACATTTTGATAGCAGAAAATTTCTGGTTTTCGGATTCTTCGATATACGCCGTTCGAAAGAAAGGCGTTAATGCACTTTAAAAGGAAAAATAAAATCAGAGAGCCACCACTTTCAGCTTTCAAAAGCATTTCAAAATACTGGTGCACTTTTGGAGACCTACCCAAGGTTATCTAAAGCACCACATTGAAATATTCCACCCTTGGACTAGGCAGATAGCGGGCTGCTGCTTTCATTGTGCATTTCTTTCCAACTTCACCCAGCCTGCTAGCACCTATTCCTCACCTATTTTAAGAGGATCGTAATTAACTTTAAATGCAATCAAACCGCAGTAAGGCTCAGTGGAAAAAGAAAAAAAAAAAAATAAAAAAAAAAAGCAGCGAAATACTACGAGAGAAAAGTTGAGCTGCTCGTATTTTACAACCTCCAGACCTGCTTTTTTTTAGAGGTATGGGGCTGCTTTTGGCTGCTGCAGCGCATTACGGAGCACACGGCTATATTCCCCGCATCACAGAGGCTGTCTGCGTGCACGGGAAAGGCAGATCTCTACGGAAAATCTTGGGACCATTTTGTGTAGCATTTTTGCCTGCCAAAATCTTCAGAGAGACAGCACCTGCAGCCCGATACTCCTTAGCATTAAATGTGATGGCTGTGATGCTCGTTAGTATATTCGAGCGTGCTTTATGGTGCTGGCGTGTTGGAGTTACACCACGGCACGGCTTAAACTCGGTAATACAGACCTTTACTCTCCTTCTCCTGGACTTCTGGGCTGGACACGGAGCCTTCGGGCAGACAGCTCCGCTCCTCTTGCAACGTGGACTTGGGCTCGGGACTTTCCACTTGAGAGACTTTAGCGGTGCTGTCTTGGTTGTTCGGGTTTTCATTCATTTTCTTTTCCAGCTGAAGTTGAGCAGATATCTGCGGTTTGGAGCTGCCGCGAGGGTTTAACTGTAACATTACAGTTGAACTCGTTTCAGGGCTATTATTGTACTCTTGGGTTTTCCCAGTGGCGTAGGTCTGGCTCAGTCTAAAATATCCTGGGACAGGAACCTCGGGGTTCTCAATGGGACATGATTCAGACACCAGCCTCTGGTAGGAAGGGACGTCTGCAGAAATGAGTTTGGATCTCTTATCGGAATACATGCAGCAATTGCTTTCTTCTTTAATATTTGTAGTGAAGGAACAAGTGGGGACCTGCTGTGTAACAGGTTGCTCTATTCGACAAGATCTGTTCGGGTCTGTCCAAGTGTCTACTTGAGGTATATAAGGATGTACATTCATACCCATATTTTGGTGATTAACTTCTCTCTTAGCCAGAGACGGAAGGAGTCCACAGGTTTGCATCCCATACGTCCCAATGTCTGTGCTAGGTGGCATATACATGCTGGCGCTGTTGGAGTAGAAACTGTCACTCCTGCACGCACTGATGAGAGAATCTACTAAAAAAGTATTAGCGGCAGGAGAGCTGTTGGGAAAGGACATTTTGGGGCGGAATTTGAGGAAGAGAGATTGTGTCCTTTGTAGGCTGACATCTCTAGGAAAACATTCCCGTGTAATTGCGGATGCCTCCGCGCGACCACATGACAGGCGGGCCAATGGCAGCGCCCGCCGCCCCGCGCGCCGCCGCCCCGCCGCTGACGCGCCCCGCCGCGCCGCCCCGCCGCGCCCCGCCGCGGTCAACAGCGCCCCCTGCGCCGCCGCGCCGGCACCGCACCGCGCCCGCGCTGCGGCACCGGCCCGGCCCGCGCGCCCCCGCCCGCGCAACCTCCGCGCCCGCCCGCGCGGCCCCCGGCGCGCCGCGGAACCGCGCCCGCCCGCCATGGCTCCCGTAAGAGCCCCGCCGCTGACAAGCGCGGGGACAAAAGGTTGCGGGATTTATTAATGCGTATTAAGGAGAATCAGGGGCGATCAATAAAACCCTCATCTACATTCTCGGGCTACTCGGTAATTTTCTTGCTTCTGAAGCTTTTTCAAGAGTTATACCCTCTGTTGCCGCGCACGGGAAGATATTTTATTAACAAATCAATCGAGACTTTGTAAAGGATAAGATTAATAGTTAAGATTTAGCATAATGGCGTTCGCGTTATGAATTATTGAAAATTATACTATTGATTTTTTTCCTAGCTGCTAACCGAGAAGGTCAATTTTTGTTTTAACACAAATCGTCAAATATTAAAAGGTGGACTTTTGTCATAACTCGAATTTTATAGGGAAGCCACATTCCTAAAATTATTTTACAATGCTCTCTCTCGACCGCCTGGGGAAAGGGAGGGGAAAAAAAAAAAAAAAAAAAAAAAAAAAAAAAAAAAAAAAAAAGTGGGTTTTTCACTTGCCCTGCAAAGCGAAAGGATCAAAAGGGTAATTTCTCCTTCTGTAGTGTTGCTCATCAAAAATGAAACTCATATCCTCAGAAAATCATATCCTCTCTGCAACTCCTTTAACTCCTTAAGCAACTTTTTCTGCCTTTTTTTATATAAGAATGATAAATGCATCTGTATTATAAAACAAACAAACAGCAAAGAAAACTACCAACAGAAAGCAACAGTAACTGTCTACATGGCAGATCACAGTTTTCCGTCCCAACATTTTAAACGCGTTTTATTGTTTTTCCTCTCACTCCTTACTCGTATTTGCACTCGCAGCTACTACGTTTTAAATAGTGGAGGTAGAAACTGTTTATTACTCTTTACCTTTTTACTTTCCTTTCTCTCTCTTTCTTTTTTTTTTTTTTTTTTTTTTTTTAACTGGAGTATTTCTTATGTGGGACTAATGTTGTCAAGGACCCTCATCCACACAAAGTGAACTTGTTGATAATTTTTGTTTGGGACTCATTCGCCTGTTTATTTTGGGCCTTTCTACCATCAAAACACCCTTTCAGATCCCCAAGAGCAGGCAGCACGTGAAAGGATTTTAAAAAATTTAAATGCGCCTTTCGCACACTGACAAACACGCGTTTTCCACCAGCGTGGATTTGAATTTTCCTCTGTTTCCTGGCATTTGGATGTTTTTGTACTTTACCGTACACTTTAGACTGCTGGAAACAATAAGCCTATTTAAAATTTCGCGGTGGCAATGAGACAGACCTTTTAAAACCTTATCGCAGCTGTTCAAATACAACATCATTGTCAGGTTAAGAGCCAGTGTCTTTTATAGCTGCAGTCTCCAGCTCCTGGGTTGCCGGAGAGTTTAAATATTACCTTGGTAATATTCGCTGCTCGCAGGCTCTTTCGGCTGCCTCCCCTGCGCCTGGCGCAGCCGCTGCCCTCCCCGGGCACGCTTGGCCGGCGCCGGGGCTGCGCCGAGCGGCGGGCGCTGCGGCGCGGTGGCCACGTAAGATCATGATCAGAGCCATGGCTAACACTCGCCTGCGCCGGGGAAGAAGCCGCGCCGGAGCCCACGACGCTCCCTCCGAGCGCCGCGTCCCCCCCCTCGCCTTCTAGCAATTTCCTCCTCTTCAACAACAGCCTGGACAACCCACAGAGTTTAAAGAAACAAAATACTATTTTTCTTGACGCAGTTTAAGACTTGACTATTAAATCTAATCAGGAATTTTATGCCCATCAAATGGTTCTTTCATAATCTTTATTTACACTGTAAGAAAAGGGGTCCCAGAAATATCCCAGCTGAAAGTATCAGCCCAGAGGTTTGCGGCGGGTTTCGTCTAACAGCAAAGTTAAAACAATAAGCAAATGCTGAGCTGCTTTCCACGCCGGCCTCGCTGCTGCTGCTGCTGCTGTTGCTGCTGCTGCTGCTGGAGGAGCTGAATTCTGGGCGCCTGATTAGACATGAGGGCTCTTTGATTTTTTGTAATTGAAAATATTAATTTCATGCATGTCACTACACGGAAACTCAGATGACTGTTGAGATTATAATAATTTAAATATTGCGTTCAGGACTGGCAAACGGCTTCATAAGACCCTTCGCTCACGGTAAATCATGAGGGGTTTAAAAACGGGCAGCAATTTTTTATTGAAAATGAACAGTAGAAAGTTTAAGTTTGATGTAAATAGAAGTTGAATAAACATGCTAGAGCCATTGGGGAACTGGGGACTTAGGCTCTGGGCATTTAATGTCACTATTGTTTTAAATCATATTAAAATGGAATAAAGTAATTAACATTAATAAATAAATCAATATTGTGCAATAAATGAGATATACAATCTACATTAATATAAAGGTTTTGCTCTCAGAGCCCCATATTTTTCCGAACGAGGGTGAAAAAATGCCCCAACCAATGGGTCCATGCAGATGTAAATTACTGTTTGTAATAAAGCATAGGTGGACATTACAGTTTTCTCCTCTAGCAAATGTCAGGGCTAAAAACTGGAGGTTACCAGACGTGGCAGCAGGGCTTAATTTTCACTGCCTTATCTCCCTGAACCTTATTACTGGTGATATGATTATGTTTTTGTCTCGGCTGTGCCGAGCATTCTCATAGTTGCAATTTGCTGTGTTTGTGTCTCATTATGTGAGGGGGATGGGAGAGGAGTACGAAAGAAGCTAGATATTTTGCAGATGCCTTCAGTAACAAATGTATTGCGAGAAATGTCTTATTTTTAAAATAGGCTGGAGCCCAGGAAGCTTTTAGTAAATTTCCTTTGATTTACTTGATTTCACCATTTTATTTAGGGTGTCCTTAAACGCGCGGACTGTATATATTCTGCCATGCTGTTATATTGCAGGGACATTGAAGAAAATTTTATTTAAGAAAAAAAAAAATTTGGCTACGATATTGTGCCCTTTCTTCTTTTATTAAAGTAACTGTCACGTTGCCCAGATTTCTATGTGCCGTATTTTCATAGAGAGTCGGCGTCTGGGCTGAGGGCTCAGATTCTCTAGATTTTTTTGACCGAGGTTAGGGGACAGAGACGGCATACTGATGACATTACGATTTTTCCTAAATATGAAAGCCTATAAAATAAACAAAATAGCACGCTGGTCTTTTTTTCCCAAGGTCTTATTTCTGAGCGTAAGGATCACACAGTAGCATTGACAGTACGCTCAGCTTCGCCCTACGCCCCAGCCCTTCTCCTATTGTATTTCCATATTTTTGTGGACACAAAAGTGCCTGAGTGTGATGAGTTTTTAGCGTGTATATTGGCAGCCTTCAGCCTCGGCATTTGTGCTGCGCATTTACCTTTCGGCGTTTCCCTGCAGCATTTATATTTTAATCAGAAAATAAACAAATGCCCTTTTCGTTCTACATGAAGGACAAGCCCAAAGACATTTGGAAATAGCTCACAATCTTTTCTATCTAGAGGAAGTTAACTGAGAAAGGGGTAAAAGGAAAAATAGAAGAGGTTACAGGCTCGCACGGAATAATCACATTTACACAATGGTTCAAAAAAAAAAAAAAAAAAGAGAAGAAAGCGGCATATCCATGTTCTGGTGTATAGATACAATTTTCCAAAATTAACAGCGCACTCTGGTTCCCATCACCCGTTCACATTCTCTGAGTTCGGCCTCACTGTAATTGCGAGGGGCTAAAGCACCTCGGATGAAGCCTAATGGGCTCGGGGTTAGTGTGGGCTCTCGCAAGGAGCCCTCTCACGCCAAGGTAAACATACACAAAATCTTCGCTAAACATTTTCCCCTAGGAAAGTGTACGTCCACATTTTCCTCCGGGATACGGCTCTGCCTGCAAGGGCTACCTCTGGCGTCAGGGATCCCAAGGATTTTGGATTGTACAATGCCGTTTTATTACCGACAGAAAGGCTATTTCTAGGAAAGTGTTAACAATGAACTTCTAAAAAGAAAAAAAAAAAAGAAAAAGAAAAAGAAAAATAAACTACACACCAACAATCCAGCAGACAAAATGCCAACAAATGCGTTCGCAAGAGACTAGGCTTTAAAAAATGAGGAGTAATGCTAAGCCAACATGAAATAGATTTCGATGAATTCTGCAAATAAGCAGATAGCAGCGAAACCCTTTCTTTCCCCAGGTTCTGACCAGAAGTGCACACTGGAAGGAAAAAAAAAAAAAAAAAAAAAAAAAAAGATAAAGAAAAATTTTAAAAAATCTCAGAAAGACAGAACATGCTCGGTTACTGGAGAACGCCCAAAATTTCATAAGATTCGCTTTAATTCTGTAAGCTCTATTTTCATTTTAATAGATCTCCATCGCACTTTTAAATACAGGAACTTCATTCAGCGATGCCTTGGCAAGGTGACGTTAGGATATTAAAAATATCTCCTTTTCTCTTTAGTCTCTCTTTCTTTTAAAAAATAAGCACTCTCAGGAGCTAATGTTAATCTCGCCTTTAAATAAAATACATTTTTAACATTATGTTTTCTGTACCTAGAGGTTTATTTAAGAAAATTCTCGGGTAAGAATCAAAGATAAATTGTGGAAAGGCATGTTTTTTATATTACTTTTGTTCCACTAGCATTGAGGCTATCCTTAAAGAAGTAGATAGATTTTCGTTCTGGGGAACGAATTCTGAATATCTTTGGGGTTTGATTTTTTTTTTCCCTTTCTTAAAATTATGGGATTTTTTTTTAAAGCTCGGATGCATTATAAAAGATTACGACCAAAAAAAAAATTCTTTTAAAGTGGCATATTTCTCCAGCACGTCACGGTTATGGGTTATTTGTTTAATAAATCTTTTTGATGCTTTATTTTCTCATTTGGAAGGCCCTGAAATCTTATCGTTACTTATATATTAGATATTTTATTAGCAGTGGAATTATTATTAGGGGGAAAAGAGACTGGAGCACCAGAGGCTGCGGCATTGCAGCGCCTGGGCGCGCCCTCCTGTGGCCGCTGCCCGCCAGACACCGGGAATTTTCTCCTCTCCTGGTCTTTCTCCTCAGCTCAATTTGCTCTCAGTCATGGGTTTCTTCCTTTCTTTTTAAATAGAAACTTAACACCGCTATCATTGAGCATTTATGTAAGATTAGTGCCACGGTGTTTCGGTTTCCGCGGCCCGCTTTTGCGGTGTTTCGGCATTTTAAAAGCGTATTAGTAAGCTGAGATAGACTGTTAAAGCACTGCAGGGAACAGAAAACCTAACGAGTCGTTCTCACCCTGTGGATTAAGGAGCGGCGAGACACGCGAGAATTTTGCAATAAGGTCAGGCAAAATGCCGTGAGGAATTCCCCCGAGTTCGCGCATTTTTAATTAATGGGCTTTGTGGGGAGTCGCATAGAAACATGGTCTTTCTCCCTACGTTAGAGACATTTCCTACCTTATTTAAAAAATGCTTTTCTAAGCAAACCCCTCTTTTTCTTATGAATTAAAGGGAAAAAAAAACCAAAAACAAAAAAGACAAAACAAAAAAAATTACAAAAAGGAAAAATATTTTTGGTCGAATTCCCAGGGCGCAGAAGAGAAAGAGAGGGAAGTGAGGAGCCCCTTGTGCTCCAGCTGGCAGGGACTGGAGCAGGGCACGTTAAGTGCACGACACCGAGAGCTCACCTCGACCCAACCGGGATTTTCTTTGCGTTATGATGCATTTGCTAATATGGCCAGCTATGCGGTAAAATGTGTGTGTGTGGCTGTGCGTGTGTGTGAGAGAGAGCGAGGGAGGGAGGGAGAGAGTGAGACAGAGAGAGAGTGGGTGGTGGTTGAAAATAACAGAGGAACCTTAAGGCGCCTAATTATTCAGAAAGGTTAAAGGTGATGACCTTGACATTTTGGAAGTTCAAAGGCATACACTTATGTTTTTCTTGCTAAAGTGTTTAAAAAAATTTTTTTTAGTCATGCCTCCCTCCTCTTCTATTTCTCTATTTTTTGAATTCTCAGTCTTTTCCTCACTTAGTTGGCACTTTTGCCTTCCCTGCCTGCGAGCGTAGCGAGAGCCACCTCGTCCTATTCAAAAAAGGCAAATTCTTTTCTCACTCGTCGCCTTTATTGCACATTGCGGAAATCTCTTTTTCGCCCACCAGAAGGTGTATAATATAACCCAATTAAGCTGTTTAGAACCTCAGGTTTTATGGTGTTGTCTAGACAGTTCAAGGTTTTGTAAACAGCCCAGCCAGGTCACGCAAGATAAAGCGGCGAGGAGCGGAGCGGATCTCCTCCGGGTGCCGGCCCCCGGCGGGGCCCTCCGCGGCCGGCAGCGCGCTCAGCTCAACTCAGCTCAGCTCAGCTCAGCTCAGCTCAGCTCAGCTCAGCTCAGCTCCCGCCTGCGCCGCGCTCCGCTCGCCCTGCCCGCAATCACATTTCGGAGAACCACCCCCTGCTCCCGAAAGTGTTGGGGGTGGTTTTGTTGTTTTTTTTTTTTTTTTTTAATTTTCTTCATTTTCTTTTTTTTTTTTTTTTTTTTTTTTTTTTTTTTCCTTTTTTTTTTTTTTTTTTTTTTTTTTTTTTTTTTTTTTTTTTTTTTTTTTTTTTTTTTCCCCCAACTAGTGCCAATTGTTTATAGCTCCCTCTTGTCTCGCTCGCTCGGAGCCCTCGGTCTTTCTGCCTTGCTCTTCACTAACAAGTAAACAGTCATTGACGTCGGGGATTCTGGGCTTATTTGGAGCCTGAGCAGTTAAACGAAAAGCCTTTTTCGTTGTTTATAGCAATGGTAGCACCATCAGAAGTGATGGTCTGCAGACAGCCATGTTGGCTCTGTCTCACAGCGAGCGGGGAAGGTACGCATACCTACAAAGGGAGCACTAGGCATCTGAGCTATTACTTAATTAAAATGCTTTTAAAATAACCCCACTAGGCTTCCTCGCGTTATTATTTAACTGAACTTGGCTCTAACCCGGAAAACGCTAAGATCCTTCGGAGATGGAAATCCATACAGTGCACGGAAGTTATAACCTTAACTTTACTAGAAACCATTTATTCACATGAAAAAGACAGTGGCCCATGCTTTTGGATGACAATAGAAACATATATATATATACTTTATATATAGCGAGCGTACATTTACCATCTCTTAAATAAACCGCATTCACTTAAAGGGAGGAAAGTGTTATCCTAGCTCAAAAGCAACGACAGAGCTCCCCCCCGAACTCAATGAATTGTAAGCAACAACTACCAGACACACTGCAGGTCCATTGCTGGTACTGTGGGAGAGGAAAAAAAAAGCACCTTTGGCGAAAAACACTCGAGAGTGGACAGCTGGATTTAGCCTAGTTTCCCCTTATCAGGAATCTGCTCCGCCAAGCCCCGAAATCTCCAGTGGCCATTCAGTGTGGGGAGTTGCACATGAAAATGAAACTTTGAGTTCCGCAGGGTGGATGTGTCAAGTAAACAAATTAACTTTTGCATTCAGATGGTAGGTCAGAGAGACCGATGTATTCTTTGTTTTTCTTCTTTGTTCCTGTTCCCTTGCTCTCTTTTTCTTTTTATTTTTTTCATTCTTTTTTCTTTTTTCTTTTTTTTTTTAATTTTATTTTCTTTTTTTCTTTTCTTTTTTTTCTTTTTTTTTTTCTTTTTTTTTTTTTTTTTTTTTTTTTTTTCAAAACAAGGGATTCCCTGTGAAGTATTGGAGTCGATCTCTGTTTAGTTTCTTTTCTTTCATCCTTCGATTCTGGAACCAGATTTTAACTTGTCGGTCAGTGAGGTTGAGCATTCTGGACAGCTGCAGTCTCTTCTCTTTGTTTATGTACACGTTGAAGAAAAATTCCCGTTCCAGTTCTCTTATCTGATATTTGGTATAGGGGCACCTCTTTTTCCTTGATCGCTGGGGAATTGCTGAAATTCAAGAAAGAAGAAACTGATTTACGCTGTTGCTACGAACATGCTCAGCTAGGATTTGATCAGAGACTTTGATAATATCCCATTGCCTGGAAAGCAGCCCCCTAGTACTTCAAAAAATATTCCTGACGCTTATAATCTCCGGGTGACTTAGCAAAAAAAGCTAATATTTCCCAACTTCTCCTTAAAAGAGGGCTCTTCGAGCAATACAGAGAGATATTTAAATGGGCTGGAAAAATTCCAAGTTTCTCAAACTCCTCTCACACACACCCCCGCCCCAAACAAACTAGGATCTTAAGCTCTAAACCGAAGGCAGCTCTGAGCACTACCTGTGAAATCTCTCCATCTCCCCCCGATGAATCAACAATTTAATAACAATTAATATCCTCTTCCAAGAATACCTTAAGCCCACCTAAATTGGTTTCCTATCGTAAACACGCTTTACAACGGTAAAGGAAATCTTATAGGATATATAAAATCCTTTGGATGCTTATAAAATTGCACATAAAATGCGGCTTGACAAAGTGTTGGCCTTGTACTCTTGCCCCCAATTTACTACTGATACCTACCTGAACTGTTGCTCTTCTCTGCAACAGCCTCACCAGAAGGGGAATCGGCGCTGTTTGCTGGTGTCACTTTCTTCTCCTGGCTGGAAGGTGTTTTACTACAAGTGCTGTTCTGGGTTTTCAAGTCGCCCTTCTCGGCGTCCCCCTCGCTCTCGGAGTGCTGCTGGTACGGGGGTCCGGGGGCTGTCTCGTAAAACTGGTCGAAGCCTTGCGGCAGGATGCCGTTCCTCCCCACCGAGCTGTAGAAGTTGGAGGCGGCGGGAGACGGTCCGTGGTGGCCGCAGACAGGGTCCGTTTTGAACAACATTTCCGTCCTCCTGTTCGCAGGCTGCAGAAAGTCTCTGTGCATCACCTCTTCAGCTGAGTAATAAGGAGCATAACTGCCCCTATACTGCCATTTGCTGCGCTCTAATCCGTATTCCCTGAATGCTACTTCGCGCACAGGTTGAACATGAGGTAAATTAGAAGAATAAGGAAAAGTCATTTGACAGGACGACGATTGAGACAAAAAAGAGGGTTTCGTCGAGAAATCTGAGGGTGAGACGTAATAGGCGCACCCTGGCAGATACATATTGGATGTGCCGTGACTGCAATCGTCAAACTCAGTCATGTCTTCCTTTTTGCGATTGCAAGCAACCAGGAGGCTTCAATGCATTGAACAAGATCCATCTATTGCACAAGAGGGTTTGGACAGGATCAACTAAGAAAAAATCCCCACCGTGTGCTGACGTGCAATTCATCTTGATTGATTCTAGTGGTAATTATGTCACGTGACGCGATGTAGAAATGTCCTTATATCTATATCAGCCCCTCGGAAAGGCTCCTAAGATCTCTCCAAAGAGCCCTCCCAGCACGGGGAGGCGAGCGCGCAGTTTGTACAAATATAGCCGGTTTTAAGTCTCATCCTTTCAGCAGGCGATGTGAGATGCACGTAGGTGGTGCGGATCACCTGGGGCCGCGCCGCCCGGGCAGGCGCCTGCCCACCGCCGGAGCCCGGCGCGGAGCCCCACGGCGCGCAGCCCCCCGCCCGCATCTCTCCCCGGGCAGCGAGGGGGGAGCGCCGCCACCGCCGGGAAACAGCCCCCGGAGCGAGCCTTGGGGGCTCACGGACGGGCACCCCCGGCTCGGAAACGTGATCGCTTCCTCCTTGGAGGGAGCGATACTCTCCGGCCGCCGCTCAAGCAGATGATGAGCGGGTGGGTGATGGTTCACTCAGGAAAGCCAAGTCCCATTCACACATTGGAGTGTACGACCGGATCTGCCCGCCCGGCTCCTGCAATCCACAGTTGGCATCAAAACCGGTCACGAAATTCAAAGCCTGAGTTTCGATCACCTCGTTTTCCCTCGCTTATAAGCCCCAACACTGCGCACTTGTGTCAGGGCGCCAAACTGAAATGAGAAATACGCAAACAGAACATCTCTCAGCAGCCGGATTTACGAAAGGGAGATGCTTTCGGGCTCTCTTTAAGGCAGAGGGCTATGGCAGGAAAAGAAGTCAACCAAGCACGGTTTCCTTGGGAAGCAAAGCAGCAGACAAAGTGACCTCTGTTCCCCTGCCTCCTACTCCCACCAAAATGTTCATTTTCATTGGAAGGGAAAAGCAAGACTCAGGAGCAGGCGACACGCATAGCAGCCGCCAGCCCCGCTCCCGCCCTGCCTTCGAGGGCTCATTTTTGCCAATTTTCCTTTTTTCCTTGAAATATGATTTTATACAGACAAGCACAAACAGGGCCGCAAAAGCTGAAAAGAGAGGAGAATAACGAATACGCGCCAGCAATAGCCCTATACTCGACCAATTCTTGATTCCAGAAACATTTGCCAGCTTTCTATGGGAATGGGTTTTTTCCGCCACTGTACAGCATAGCCAGGTTAGCTCCACCACATGTCGCTCTCCAAATAAACCCGATATCTGGGCGAGCTCCCCAGGCCGAGCACGGCCGCCTCCGGACACCCCAGCAATCCCGGGCGGAGGCTCCGGCAAGTCGACAGGCCCCATATCACCTCCACAAAGACACTCTCCAGGTCCCACAGCGAGCGGAGAGCCCGGCAGGTGGGGAACCGGCCCCACGCAGCTCCGTGCGAGCGGGGAGCAGGCCCGTGGGCTCCCCGCCTCCTCGAGGCGGCCGTGCCCGCCGAGGACTCGGCTCCGCTGCTGCAGGAGCCTCCTGCTCGCCCCCGGCTAGGCGATGCGGAGATGCTCCGGGGGCGGGAGCCCCGCAGCCCGGGCTGCGCCCCGCACCCTGCCCCCCGCCCCGCCGCCGCCACCGCCACGGGCACGGCCCCTCCTGCATCCCCTGGCTCCCCAGAGCAGTCGAGGGCTACCCGAGGGGCTTCCATGCCGCAGCCCAGCTAGCCCTTTCTAAAAATAAAAATACCAAAGCCAGGCAGATATTATGGAGCTCATTCGTAGCACCCTCCCACCGCCTCCTCTTTCTCTCCTTTTCTCTTTTCTTTGTACAGTTGGGTTTTTTTTTTGCTCTGGTGCCTCACTAGCAAAACACCTCAAACGCCACACATTGCTCCCAACAGATAGATTCTTGCAAGTTGCAAGTTATCACTGGAAATCAAAGCACAGAACCATCATTCCCTCCCTTCATCGGCTTTCGAGCCCTCTCGGTTCTGCTGCAACAGAAAAAACAACCTCCCAAAAATGATGTCTGCGCAGTTAAAATGGCTCCTGTGTCACTAATTACCCTGGACCTTGCAGCAAAGCAGGGCAGGGCTCCTTTTGGATTTTGCCCCCCCCCCCCCAAGGTTTCTGATCGCCTATCTCGTCAAGACAGATGGTTCTGGAAACCTTTGGAGTTTCATTTTCTTTACCGTTCAAACAACTAAACGCGCCTTACCCAGAATCTTTCGCCTTCTTTTCGATGCAACAAGCCTAGCATCGATTAAATTTTGGCGCAGGAGCCAACCGGTTTCAACTAATTCAAGTTCAAAGACATGGCGACGATTTGTTAGTACGAAAGCCGTCTTAGTCCTTTAAGAAACGATCTAAATTCGGAAATGTGAGACCAATATCACAGCAGAGACCCCGCTGGAATAAAGCAGAGCTGGGGGTCCCCTCCTGCCAGACCGTTTTCACCCTGGGGTCGGTCCCAGCTCAGCTCTGAACATTAAAATAACACCCCCACACACACTCCCCACTTTCTTTCCTTTTTCCCTTTACGCAGATTAAATAGCATCGAAACATAAATGCACATCATGTACACAGTCAGGCGAATACTTTACCGTTAGGCGTCTTGAAACATCTGCAATCGTTGCCTGGAATCACCAAGTATTCAGGTCCAAGAGACATTTCCAAATGCTCTCCGTGGAAATTAAAGCGACTTGCGTAACGTTTGGGCTTAAAAATATACCCGGTCCGGCTGAAGAAGATGCGGTATTTTTGTGCCACCCAAGATAAGACACTAACTTGACCTTAACTTTGTTATGGCGCCCCTAGTATCTGGAGAACGTGAACAGACACTGTCTGGCAGCTCTCGTAAAAACCGACTGGAGAAGAGATTCTGAGTCATTTCATTTATTGCCACTACAGTTCTGCAAGAAAGCTTTTCCTCTCTGCCAAACTTTAATTATTTATGCTCTTTTAGGAAGCACAAAGGCATCCAGAGCCATTCCCAACAAACCAAGTTGCGTTTGCAGCCTTATCAAAAGAGGAGGAATGGAGAGCCTCCTAGAAGAGCTTTATCACGTTTAGGCTGCGGTGGAAATGCAAAGATGTTTATGTTTGAGTAAATAAAGGGATGAACCGTCGCCTGTATGCTGCGGAAGGATGCGGGCGTGGGCGCAGCAAGCCTGTGCCCGCTGCTCCATCCCGCCCCGCAAAGCTGGTACAAGGGGGCACCTGATAAAACACCCGAAATAATCCAGTCGAAGGGCGTGGAGCACATCCACCTCACTCGGGTGCATCTCCTGCGCACCCAGCCGGCGTGTCGCACACGCTAGTGCACACATGTGCCCAGGGGACAGCTCCGGTGGGTGTGCACAGGCAGAGCCGCACAGGCAGGGCGCGCCCGAGCCTGCAGCTCTGCCACGCGTGTGACCCCCCCACGCCCGAACCGCTGTCCTCCCCCACTGCTCCAGAGAAAGGAATGAAACCTGGAGTATGGGCACGGGTGGAATCACGCACCATTTTCTACCGCCGATGTGTCTGTGCACAGTATGAGCCCACAAACACGTATGTCCGAGCGTGCACACGCGTTTAGACACAACGGGCATTGCTGAAACGAGTGCATCTACAGATACACAGGCACATACAGAGATACATAAAGATACATAGTACACAGACTTTCTCAACAAACCGCATTTCAGATCCTACCTCCTCTGTCTTTTCTCTTTCCGTAGGCGATTTAGACTAGGAGCTTCACAATAAGCCATCATCGAGGATCAGATGCGTTTAATAAATAATATATTGCCTTTCACATATTTTCACCCGAGGTTCCTCTTCGGATTTCACATCACCCATGTAATAAAGGAACGGGTTTCATTTGGGAGGACTAGGATGGGGAAGAACAGTGCAATGGGTCAATTTCTCATGGGCTGTAGCCGTCTAAGCAGTATTCCAGGAGAGGATATGAAAAGGGACTTTATCTGGTTTTTGCTTTTCTCCTGGCTTGCACCATTGGGGTTGCTCCTAGTTTTTTTAATTAGGGAATGCCACTGGATGAAGAGACCCCCATTGTCCGCAATGCGTCAACTCCCAGCACAGAGGCTGAATGTATCGAAGATTTGGAGGGACCCAGGAGTGGTTCCTATGGCTGTGGATGGCTAGGTGTGCATCCCTTGGCCCCGGGGAGCTGTCACCCCGCGAGGCTTCGTCCCTGCTTTGCTACTGGCAGCCACCCCGCCATGAACGAGGTAGGGTTTTGTCTGCATTGGGCAATGCGGGCGGTAAGAGTGGCGACGAATGCTTTGGGCTGGTTTTCCTTCTCCCCCCGAAACACCACCCAAGCGTTACCTTTGGGGCTCTCTGGAAAGCTTTCGGGAAAATGGCTACATCTCTGCCTGCCTAGGAATCGGAGATTTGTCTCCAAATACATCTGGACTACCGTGCCCTTTCGAGCAGTACTTGCAAGCACAGGAGTGAGTAGGAGCCAAGTTCAAATATGATTGTCTATGAAATAATGAGTTTATTGCTTTCGGGAAGCCTACAGTCCCCTCTAAGTAGGTAGCAGCTTTGTGCCGTTCCTTGCGGTTGTTTAGACCTTATGTATTCGCCACGAACAACCATATCTGAGCCTATTTTACATGCCAGAAAAGAAGGCAGCCTCTGCCAACCTAATTATTATTATTGTTGGGAGGCGTGGAAATGCGCTTCGTTGAGAAACGAAGACTTAGGTGGAAATCGCAGCCAGAGGCATTTTAATACCGACCTAAAAATCCGTGAGATTTTTATTTTAGAATTGATATTCTGAGGTATCAGACTAAGGGCAAGGCGTAGTTTCCTCGGCCCTAGAGCTCTGGCCGGATTGACTGCTCTGGTGTTGCAGAGGCCAGCAGCTCTCGGCAGAGAAAGCCTCTTATCAAGATGCGGGGAAAATCGACCTCATTCTCGTCCCAAAACAGTGATCAGACGGCTGATACACTGCTACCAACCCCTTTGGTTGGGTTATCCTCTGAGGTTTATATCTGGGCAAAACCCAGAACGGGTTCTCACTTTTCCCTCATAAAAATCTATGGAGAAACGGCCATGGAGACTGAGTGGTGAAACAACCAGTCCCACCAAAACCTCCATGTTGTTCCGACTGCTGTGCCTGCAGCACCTCGGGGTGAGACGTGGGCCCCAGCCTCCCTCCAGCCCGCTCCGAGCCTGGGCCTCTGCCCCGGCACCGCCCGCTGCCTTTCGCCGGCTGGGGCAGCGCTTGGACAAGGCCAAAGTCAGGGGCGCAGCAAGGGCAGGGCCCGGCCCGGCCACCTGGGGAGGCTCCGGCGCCCGTCCGCGGCCCCCGCGGGACAGAGGGGCGCTTTTCCCCGGGAGAGGAGCCTCTGGGCCGTGCCCGCGGAGCAGCCCTGCCCGCCCCCGGGCACACGGCGGCTCCCGGCCGTGCCGTGCCGTGCCGTGCCGTGCCGTGCCGTGCCGTGCCGTGCCGTGCCGTGCCGTGCCGTGCCGTCGGGCGGCCGCGGCAGCGGAGCGGGGCCGAGAAGAGCCGCGCTCAGGTTACGCGGGCCTTGCGCGGGGTCACGTGCGCTCTCCGCCGGGCTGCGGTCGGATCTGCTGGGGCTGGCGGGGGGAGGGTGGGAAAAAAAAAAACAAAACCTAAAGAAAAAGGTTTATTTGCTAACCACTTTCCCCATCGCTGCTCGAGCAGGTTACTCCAAACCACAAAACAAGCCGGCGCCGCAGGCTCGCCCTGGCGTGCAGGGCAGCAGATGAAGGGAGCGGCCGGGACTCACAGAGCTGACGTCTTTACTAGGAGTTATTCCTTTATTTTGCTGCAAAATGGTGTTTACATACAGATAAAAGAAATCGATCTTAGTTTAGCACCGCTTGTTCTCCGGGGAAAGAGAGGGTAGGATGCAGGAGAAAATCTATATAAATGGACAAAGAAAGGTAAAAAGCTGATAATACATGTTTCCGTGCTTGTCCGGCTCGTCTTCTTCATCTTGGCTAAGAACTCAGCTTTGCCTATTTAGGTAGGGATCCTACGCGTTACGAGAACTTGGTTTAAATGGTAAAAAGACGCACTCCCCGCGTTTCACTGGCGCCTACGCTCTACTCTAGGGGTGAACACTCTGGGCACAAGTTCATGCAGGAACGGGCGGACTCTGCTCTAGTACATAGAAAGAGCCTGCTCTCGCATTACTACTCTTTTCTTTTTCATCCTCCGGTTCTGAAACCAAATTTTAACTTGCTGATCGCTTAAATTCAGTCTGTTGGATAGTTCTTTCCTCTTCTGTCGGTTAATAAACTCATTGAGGAGAAACTCGTTTTCCAATTCAGCAATTTGTTGTTTTGTGTATGGTTTCCGTTTCTTTCTTGATCTCCCCTGGGTGGGACACCAAGGCAAACCTACAACAAACACGTCGATAATTTAGTGGATCATGTCTGGATATGCAAATATAGGAATATGCAAAAAAATGAAATAAAATAAATTTTAAAAACCCAAAACCAAAACCCAAACCAAGAAAAAAAAAAAAAAAACACAAAAAAACCCCAAGCTATTAGAGCGAAACTAGGTCAGAAAACTGGGCAAAGCACATCTGACAGCACAGTTTCTATCTAACCTCGGAGTCAGATTAAGCGGTTTTTGCTCCGAAAGAGTTACAGGGTGGGTTACAAAGTAATTACAGGCATCTCTTACAAAGAAGGTGTATCTAGGTCGCTTCTAACTAAAGCGAGATATTTAAGGCATACCATCCTGCACTGAAGGTCTGAGGCATGACTGGACTGCTGCGGGCTGAACTGTCAGGTTCAAGTTGACGGGATTCTTGATGTCCTCCTTTAAGCTTGAATTGCAGGAATTCACTTCGAAAAGAGTAGCCGAGCCATGCAAACTTCTCTGCAGGCTCGAGTGGTCATACTTTACGGGCTTTAAGTTGGCTGTGTGAGTAACAGTTGGGTCATTTGCAAAAGATTGCCTCTGCCTGCATCTTTCCTCTTGTTTGGAGCTCGTATCGTGGGCGTAATATTTATTGTTGTCTTCCAGGCATTCCTTGTTGCCGTTGGAGCTGATGTTGATTGGAACGGAGCCGGAGAGGTAAGGCTGCGCCGCGCCGCCGAACGCGTGGCTCTGCGGCTGGGCTGCGCACGAACTTGAGCAAGTCCAGGGGATCGAGCTCCGGGGGTAGGAAATGGTGGGCAGAGCCGCCAATTGACTGCCATTAGCCCGCAAATTAGGAAAATAAAAGGAATCTGGAGATTGCAAATTCAAGAGAGAACCAACGTAGCCAGATCTGTAGAGACTGCGATCACACATTTCCAACAAAGGACTTCAGCTGTTCTTACAGCGGTATTTAGTTACAACAGGGAATAAGCGGAAAGCCTGAAACGATTGGACGAAACTTTGCAGACAGGTTCTTCAAAGCCGGTAATTTCAGCACCGCCTCCAGCGACCGAGCCACAGAGTCCCCCCCTCTTCTTCCCCCCCCCTTTTTTTTTTTCTTTCTTTTCACCCCCACTTTTTAAAGGTCTTATGATAACACTCGAAATATGAAAATATCGAGCTCGCAAGGGGGAGGGGAAACCATGGTCTCCAGTTCTATAAAAGTGGCCGGGGCGGGTTGGCAGAGCTGCGGCGCCGGCGGAGAGATGAGAGGAAAACAAACATTTGCTGAGAGGACGGGGCAGCCCCGGTGCAGCTCCCGTGCCGGCGGGGTCCCGCGGCTGGCAGTGCCCGCCGGCCGGCAGCACCCTCCGGGCCAGAGCGATACCCACGGTAAGAGTGAGCACCGAGCACTGGAAACAACTCGTGATGTCTCTGAGATGTGGAGGTTTAGGGCACACGTGTGCACTTCAGCCCCTAACTGCATCATATGCATCCGCATATGTGTGCAAATAAAGCCTTAATCGATCGGATATTGCCGGACCGTCGTTCTGGCACACTAATAACCAGTGCTGTCTTAGGTCCGCAAGTTTGCCCTTTTTTACCCCTTTTGCTTTTCATCTTCAATTGAAAGCGCTTTTAGACGAACAAAGCTTCTAAAACCTGGAGTCTATCTTGTCTTTGAAATACAAGCAAACAAACATCAACAAAGAGAGAATAACAACAGCAACAACACGGAATTACTCGGGCAACCCTCTGAGATTAAATAAATAAAAACATAAATAAAATCGAAAGACTTCAAGAAAGAAAATGCCAAGGTCTGCTCTTCAGCAGAAGGGCTGAGAATGCAGCAGCGGGCAGAGGGGAGAATTAGCTTCATCTCCCAGGCTATGTGTGAGGAATTTTTCTCTCCTGAAAATTATTCTTTAATGTTTTATTACGGTGTTATTTTTGGGAGTTAACATATTTTTGAATTTTTGGTTGATCAAACAAGAGACCATTAATTGCATTATCTCTGTCATTTCCCCACTGCCCCCGAATTATTAAAATCATGTCTGAGAGCATCCTCACGGGAGATTGCGGACCGTGCAGTTCGCGAGGCAGGGTTCTTCCCCCCGAGAAGAGGCAGCGCCCCGTGGGCTGCACCTAAAGACCCTGGCAGAGAGCTGGAAGGCTCGGGAAGGAGCCGCGCACCCATGGGCTCTGCGCTCCATGCCGCTCCTTGCCCCGCCGCCCCACAAATGCGAGGGACACTCTGGAGGCCGATCAGCCTCCCGGACCGGGCGTTTCTGTCCTCGGCCTCTTTCCCGAGATCTCCCCTGGTGTGTGCGGGTCCGGCGTCAGGCAAAGCTTTAATGCCGAGTTTCCCACTTTCATTACCTCCGTTAAGAACTTGAACCTAGTTAGCAGGTAGGGTTAATTTTCCCTGTTATTATCCTCTTAATCACAGTTTTAATCTTGCTTTTATTTCTAAGGCGAGATCAGAGTAGCTGCCCTTCTTGACATTCTCCTAATCAAATTCATCTTTCTGTTTAATGGGAAATTGAGGGAAATTCTGCAGTAATTTCATTGCCCTGGAAAAAAAATCTTTAAATGATTGCTCTCTCCTAGACCACACAAGACCACACAAGCACCGCTGGAGGATATTGCTGACCACTGCCTTTAATTTTTATTGTTTGAATTATGTCTGCCAATTGAATCTCCTTCTTATTAGCTGACTTGTATTCCAACTTTGTGTTCCTTAAGAAGATGGGCAATACTTTTTCATAATCGCCTTTTACGAAAAAGCTGATTTTCGGTTCTTGGAAGAGAAAAGGCACATTCGGTTCAAAGGCTATATTTTTGTCTGCAATAAACACGAGGAATGGATGTGAGTTCCCAGTTACCGGAAAGAAAGGTGACACTTCAAACTAACTTTTATGGGGTTAGAGAAAACAGAGCTTTCAATTAATATTCAGCTCATTTGTAATAGCTAATTCTTTTTTAAAAATAAAACAAAAAAAAAAAAAAAAGAAAAAAAGAGAGAGAAAATATTAAAAACCTGAAATAGCTGGAGACACTTACAGCTAAGGAAAATGTTTAAATCTACATGAAAAAACATTACATTTACAGAAACATCTTGTTCCAGAGACGGCTGGCCTGGGAGCCGAGGGAAGAGGGGTGGAGTGGAAGGAGTCCTACGGGCTTCTGCTGCTTTTTCCAGCCACAGCCGGCTGCTGGTTTGGGGGCGGCGTGTTAATGCCGCGGGTGTCCCCCCGCCTGTGTCTGTACAGGAAATATCACCACTGAGGAACAGGGCAACCCGGAGGCCTGCTTTCACACGCTCCTTTCCTCTTTTCCGCTCCTTTTTTTTTTTTTTTTTTTTTTCCCCCACTCTGGTTTTTAAATAGGCGTCCGGATAGGCCTGGACCTCAGAGCTGACCACACGCTATAATTTCACTGGCATAGTCGTCCAGTTTACAGACGAAGGGTGCTCTGCGTGTGACCGAACAGCCTCCCTCGCTCATTTATCACTCGGAAACGCGGCTCCCGGAGCGAGAAGGCTTCCCTTGCCTATGCCAGGGGTTGTCCAGGAGATGGCAGGATTGCCTCAGACATGGCTGGGAAATAGCGCTGCCTGACAGGAGTCAAGCAATGCATCACTGCGCCACTGTGCATTTGCAATTCGGTTTGTCGAGGTACATGTTAATTATCTGCAATAACGTGAGCTACATTTCAGGCGAACCATCATAGCTTTTTCTCTAAACACGGCAAGCTGTGGCCGGCTACTGCTGGGGCTGCTCGGCTGCATCCCGGCCCCGGGCCCACGTGAAACCGATGTCCTGAAGAGCCCGAGCTGTGGCCAAAGAGGTTTTGAACAAGGCTCACCAATGCCCCAGCTACAGGCTTAGAATACCCTTTTACTCTCAGCCGGTAGGTAGAGATGTGTGCCTCACCTTCCTCCTGCCTGTAATTGCTGGCTTCTTAATGATTCTGCACGTTCTTACGAAGCTAAAAGGCTACTCCTCTCCATCTGGTACCGATTTGCCAGACAGTTCGGGTTTCCTTCTGCCCGGGGAAGGAGGCTTTGGCTCGACAATCTGCGCCTTCTGAAAGCTCGGAGCCCGGCAAAGCCAAAGGTTAAGCCTGGAAGGAGGAAGAGATCAGCCCGCGATGGCTCCGCGGCCGGGAAACAAAACAGCTCTGGCAGTGCCCGGCCTTTCACCGAGACTCGGTGGGAGGAAAAACCTCCATAGAATTAATGGCAGTGTGTGTGGGTGAGTGGCGGTGCCAAGGGGGAGAAGACAAGAATTTAAAACATTCGGAGAAAAAAGGTTGCATCAGCAGAGAGGGCCGTTCCAGGCACGTAAAGGATGAGCACCACAAGTGTCCTTTTATACTAGAACGAAACAAAAATGCGCTTTGCGATAAAATCTGAACTGCTCAGAGATGGACTTGATTCATCCGGTCAGGGTAAAGAAACGCCATGAACGTGCAAGCGGAGTAGAAAGGGGAAGGAAGAGGGTAGAGGAGGGGGAAGTTAACCTCCCGATGGAACCAGCCGGTTGTGGAGAAAACTGAGGGGCATCGCTCCGGGCCGGCCGCCGGGGAACCAGCAAGTGCCCGCACGTTTTGGAAATGGAGAACAAAGGGGCGACGGGCAGGCAGAGCAGGGCTCGAAGGAAAAAGGGAGACACAGCCTTTCGCCTGCTTCCCACGCTCTGTATTTCTTGCCGGCAGCATTTCTGCCTCGCTAAAACCCTTTCTGATCGACAAGGCACTCTCAAATGCTCTTCCTCATTCATTAACGCGCGCCTTATTGTATCTACCTCTCATTTCCCGGGAACAGCGTACTGTAAGCGTCCCTGAGAGGATTCCAGGCAAACCTGGAGCCCGTGAGACCCCTTGGGGCAAAAAAAGGCGAATTTCTTTATGCCTTTTTATATGTAGCGAAAAGAAATCATTTTATTAAAGATGGTTCAGGAAAAGATTTGCAACATCGTTAACAGTTTGGAAGTTCAGATTGTATGTCCAACACAAAGTAAAAGCAGATTTTAAGACAAATTTTTTAAAAATGGTTTATGGAGAAGTAGGCTTATCGTATGTCTTACCACATACAAGGGTAATCAAAATCTTTAGAGCAATAGTATATTATAATAAATAATACTAGTTTGGAACATATTTTAATAATTAGACGAGGCACATTAACAGAGAGGATACCGCTTCTCTCTCCTAGTTGTTGATTAGCTTGTCTGATCACCCTGTGTATATCATAACATGCACACTAGGTTTAAAAGAATAAAACAATCGACAAAATTTTAGCCTTTCGGCCCATATAAATTATGGCATCTTTTGATTTTCCTTATTTATTGCTTCTGTCATTAACACCCGTTTAATTTTTGTAAATGAAAAGCTAGCAGTGACCTTCACTCTTCCGACAAGGAGTTTTTGGACGAGAGGAAGGAGAAGAGTCTCTTGGGCTGGTCCAGACAGACAGGGCAGAGCTGACATTTCCCGGCAGGTCTGTGCAGGTCCATACACACCTCTGTAGGGGCAGCCTGTCCTCTGGCTGCGGGGCGAGCTGGCCGATCCATCATGCCGAGAGCGCTGTCCCTGGGCGCCGCGATCTGCGGAGCGCTCAGCCTCGCAGCCCCATCCGGCAGCTCCGTCCGGACACAAACTCTTTCCCTTTCCAGCCGGGCTCCTTTTCCAGCCGGGCAGTGTGGACTCCTTGCACTGGAAACAAAAATGTGGCGGAAAGAAACCACAAACCCAGCCTCGATCTCAAACCTGCAGAGGCAGGGAGCGCGACGGGACGTGCCTGCGATTCTGCGCCTCGCAACAGCTCGGAGAGGTTATACCTTCCTCGAAAAAATAATTAAAAATTATGCTGCAGCCAGTAACCCTCCACGCAGCTCTGTCCGGGTCCCAGTGCACCAGGCAGGTTTGGCCGAAGCCGGGTGCCGCGATGGCTCCGTATTTCGGCTTTCTTGTATTTCCGACAGATTTTTTTTTTTTTTTTTTTTTTTTTTCCACACGGCGTGTTTTGAAGTTTACGATACCAAATCAAAACAGACACTTTTTGGCACTGGCTGTTTCTCAGAGGAAAAAAAAAACAAAACAAAACCAACCAACCAAACAACAACAACAAAAAAAACCCCACCAAAAAACACAGAGTACCCCCCAAAGACTTAAGCATTAAAGAAAATTATGACCATTACCGTTCAACATATTTAAATTCGTTTATACTGGCCTAGAGGGAAGAATAGAAAATATAATTAATATTAATATTAATATTATTTTTAAAAAGAAGAAATTACGATTCAATTCTAGGCTTGTCAACATTCCCTTACACTGAGAGAAAATCGTTGACTTTCACGGAAAACAATTCCCGAAATTTCGCCACGGCTGGAAGGACAAAAAAATTTAAATATATTTTCAAGTCTTTCCAAAAGTCTTTAGCTGGTTGTAAATTGAGTTTATATTTTCATCACTGTCCGCAGCTAATGTATCAAGATACGTTGTCTTTCAGTTTGGAAACTATTTTCTTATCCTTCACCCTCCTGTTCTGAAACCAAATGGTAACTTGTCTCTCGGACAGGTTTGTGGCTGCCGATATCCTTCGCCTCTTGTCCTTGTTAATGAACTTGTTAATGGCATATTCATTCTCGAGTTCTTTAAGCTGCAGTTTTGTATACGGCACTCGCTTCTTTCTCCCACGCCGATAGACACACATATCGGGCTGGTTTAGTGCAACGTCCCCTATTGTAAAAGACATTATGCGAAAAATCAGAATTTTATTACAGGCGTTTAAGGCTTAACCGATACTTGTTGGGCACTGGTTTTCATGGGCAAATAAATAATGCAGGGTTGTTTACAGTTTATTATTATTTACACTGTCACATTATTTGCACTCTAGTAAAGTACCACCAAAACTTTGATGGACTGTCATCACTTTTCAGGCATGCATCGCTAACCGAGCATGTAGGGCGGTGGGGGCAGTGTCTGGGGGGCTGAGTGGGTCGGTGCTGGCAGTGCACACACAGAAATCCCTTTGGTGAGAGTTTCCCGGGTTTGTTTGTATGTGGTTTGTGCCTCTGTGCCCTCACTACTCGCAATGTCTTAAGTGCTCTGGGGCCGGCGGATCAGTCGCCGGCCGGAGAGGCAGAGGAGAGCAAGCCTTCGGGCCACCGTCCTGCAAACTTCAAACGCGCCTACAAGCCTGGCCAGCGAGGGGAGCAGCGGGAGAAGGGGCCCGAGGCCGCCCCGGGGTCCGGTGACCTGGCGCTGGTGACGGGGAGGTTCTGGGGTCAGTCCCGCGGGTATGGAAAGCAGAGGGTGAGGATTTTCTCGGGGATAGACGGACGAGAGGGGAGTGAGAAAAAGAGAATATCCACCGCCCCCACCCTGCTCTGTGCGTGTCTGTGCAGCGTGTCCAGCTCGGCAGGCCGCCCCTGCAGCCCGGGGGGCGGGGGAGGGGACGGAAAGGCGGAGGAGGCGCGGGGGAGTTCTGCTCAGACCATTTCTCCCCCTCTCGTACCTGGAAAGGACGATTTCCAGAAGTGTGAGCTCTGTGTCTGATCTTTGGCACAGTAAACCTGACTATTCCAGCCATTAGCCAGAGTCCAAGACTGATAGCCCTCCATTGATATGTATGTTTCGTGTCTCGGTTCCCCAGAGCCAAACGTTGAGACCATGTCTATGTACCCAGGAACGTGCTGGTAGGGGGTTGTATAGCCCTGGTAGAAGGACACTTCCTTTGCCCTGGAGGAGACTTCATTGGCGGGGACACTCGTGCTGGTCAAGCTGGAGACGTCCATGTACTTTTCCACGGGAAAGCCGCCAATGGAGGCATGGGGGGGAGACTTCAGGGCGTTTTGCTGTATCCCAACCCCGTGGGACATCCTGCAGCTATAGTATCCATTGCCAAAGTGATACCCATAGCCCAGCGCGGGGGCGGCGGCCGCCGTGGTGGAGCCCGGGCAGTCCTTGGTCGGGGGGTCGGGCCTCGCCGCCGCCCCCGAGCGCTCCCCTCCGCCGGCGTAGGCAAAACCCGAGGCGGCGGCGGCGGCAGCGGCGGCGGCGGCCGCTCGGCCCGTGTGCGCCGCCCCGAAAACGGGAGAGGAGAGAAAATTACGGCACTGCCCGGGGGCTCCGCCGCCGCCGCCGCCGCCGCTGCCGCCGCCGCTGCTGTCGCCGCGCAGTCCGTCCATCTCCCAGCTCGCTGCTTTGCTCATGGCCTTGCACATCGCGGGCGGTGGCAGCGGCGGCTCGGTCCCCGGCCGGGCATGTTGCGGATGGTTATTTGCCTCCAACAGGTTGGATCCTGGCGGTACGTTTATAAAAACGAAGTCCAGGTTGGGAGGGGGGAGCGGGGTGGGGGCGGCCGGCCCCAGATTAGTTTGCCTCAGCCCGGGGGGCTGCTCATAGGCTGCCGTCGGAACATGTGACCCTCCCGCTGCCCGCACTGCCCCTTTCGCCTCGCAGCCCCCCGGTCCGCACCGACGGCGCCCCCACCCTCTACTCCCACCCCCGCCCCGCCGCCGTGCTCCCGCCCCGCCACGGCCCCGGCGCTGGAGCGGGGGGAGGCTGGGCGGGCGAGGGGCCGTGATGCCCCTCCGGACCTAAGCCCCCGTAGCCTTCATCTCCCCCTTCCTCCTGCCCGCGGCTTCAAAAAGGCCAGTCGAGTACCACTGGACCTTTAGAGGCCGCGGGAAGGGGCCCTTTTTACAGCCACGGGCAGGGGTCTCACCGGATCCACAGCGAGACCTTCTCCAGTTCAATATTGCATCTGCAAGAAGTGGAAAACCCCAACACAGTCTTTGTATTCCACCCTCTCCACCTCCCTTCTTCCTCGCGATATGGAGTAGAAGAGCTTTGTTCTGTGGGAAAAGGGGTCCCCTGGCTTCACTGAACTGTCGGTCCCTGGCAGAACCCTCCCTTTTCTCCCCCTTCCTTACCCTCCCCTCGGTATTGCTACCGGCAAGGAAAATGCACAGGGTCTGTGCGCAGCGCAGGATGGTAAACCTGGCACTCGTTAGATGTGCCTTTTTTCCCCTTGCAGTGTCAGTTCATGTCGTGGTAAGGCAGTCTAGGTAAAACGCGGAGTTTGCTTACGCTGATGGCTGTTCTTCTGGTGACTTCTCAGGACGGTGGCAAATCCTTCCGTCGTCTCTCTCAACTTTCACACTGAGTCGGGATGGAAATGCAGGAGCGCGAGGTAGTGGAGTTGGACAAAGCTCCGAAGACGACTCCCAGCCCCAGCCCCAACCGCAATCTCAACCCCGATCCCTACTCCTCTGGACCGAGTCCAGTCCTTCCGCAGTTGTGTATTGCACACTTGGCTCTCTCTTGGGCGCGGAGGGCAAAAAGTTACTGGGAAAAGTGTCAGCTTCGCGGGGAAGGGCAGGGAAACTCCGCGCCGCTGAAAACCATAATATGTGAGGCTGTGTTTACTGTCCCTACGGAGGCTCAGGCGCATGAGAGAAGAGAGCCAGCGGCCATGGAGGTGAAACTCTGTGCCGACACCATTTCGGGGCTCTGGGGATGTCCTTGCTGAGCAGCCCGGACAGGTGGTGGCGGGGGTCCCCGGGCACTGGGCTGTCGCGGGATACCTGCAGGTCCAGCAGCAGGGTTCCCGCAGCCCTACTTTGTAGCCTATCTAACAATCGTCGGCGGTATTTGGAAGCAGGGTTTGGAATGACAAACGGGTGGCCGTAATTACGGGAACAACCGGATGGCATAGACGAGTTCATGTTCATTACCTCTGACGGCATAATTGCTATTAAGTTTTCTTAATCAGCTAATAAGTGAGCCAGGCGTGATTACATGTTTCTCTCGGTTATAAGCCGAATCAGTACTTACACTCAGGACATTAAACCCTCCGTAATTAGAAGGAAGTTTTGTCGAAGAACAATTTTCTCACCCTTTTATGTCCCTGCAAGCAACTTTCTAGCGAAAACGCTGCTATAAAAAGAAGCCCAGAGAAATGAAGGATTTTTATTTCTCCGGATATCTTTCTATGCGTATTCCCACGTCCTGTTGTGTTTCCTCTTTCAATAAATGCAGCGAAAATTTCTCTCGTGTCGGGACCCTTAAATAAGGCCGTGAAAGAAAGAAACACCTAAAGAGCAGGGTTTCGGAGCTTTTCGAGGTCGATTGCATCAAAGGAAACCACGGTGCAGCCCTTAGAGGACTTCAGCCCCGCCGAGACCTCTGCTCCAGCGAGAGCCCCTCGGTTTACCAAAAAACTCTTTGGGCGGGTTCATGACCAACAACTTCAATTCTATAATGAGCTGCTTTGTGAAGGGTGTAGAAAACAGCATTGCCTTGCATGGCAGGATATTATGCACAGGAATAAATGATCTCATGAGCAAAGGTCGGTTCTCTGAGAGCACCCACCCAGTTTACAAGTAGCAGGATGCTTCCCACACCCCGGTCCGGGGGACCGCGCCTTGTGGAGGCCCCGAGCAACCCGGTGCTTCCTTTGCCCGGGGAGATCGGTTCCCATGGAGGCTCAGCTCCGTGTCGGGCAGGGCAGGAGGAGCTGCCGTGCTGGCCGGGCCGCTCTCCCTGCGAGGCCGTCCTTGTCTTCTCCGAGCAGCGCTTCCACGGGTGGCCAGCGCCCCGAGGAGTCGCGTCGCATTTTCCATTGACACATTGCACGGGAATCTGCAGAATACACCAGCTAGAAAGCAGCGCTGCAGGCGTGCTTGTACCTCCCCAGAAGAAAAGTTTGCGGGGTTTATTTATTTACTTTTAAGCATTTTTAAAATCATCTCATTTAGTCAAGTGTATTTACCCTGGTTTAATACAGTCAGGATTCCACTCAAACTTTTAGCACAGGCTTTTAGCTTCTGCCTAATATCCATCTCTTACAGGAATCCCCCGATTTTTTATATCCTCCCTAGCCATAATCTGACGATGGTAATCGTGTCGATAGGAAGTTGCTTTTCATGTTAATGTTTGCTGTAGGAAAACAAACAAACAAACAAAAAAACCCCAAACCACAAACTCTAGTCCAGGACAAAAAGAGAACGCAAACAAAACCACTCGATTTATGTGTCTCCCAAATCTATCCCGTGTCCACTGTGTTCCATTGTTACCTTTTAACTTGCAGAATATTTTAATAGCTAAACCGAATAGAAGAACTTTCATTTTTTCCCATGCCTTTAAAAAACAGCCAGTTATGATAACGAATAGATTGAATACCAGCACGTGGAGAATTGTTAAACTATTTTCCCCTCCAAATCTATGTCACAACTTCTCACTTCTTTAGTTACTTCAACCTTAAACAATTCATTTCGGGACGGAGAGAGTTTTCCCGGGGTTCCCCGCATGGCCTCGGCGCAGCGGCCACGGGCGGCTGAGCGCTGCGGGCGCTGAACTTGAGCTCTCGGGTCACGGGCTGGTGCTGGCCGCTCTCTGGCTTCCACCGCCGCTCTGAAACAGCGCGGGGACCTCGGGACCCTGACCTTGGACCAGCTGGGCAGCCTGCCGCAGCTGCAACCTGAACGGAACCATCGAGTCCCTTTGCGACCTGACATGGGCTTTATCGTTTGAATTAAACCTTGTCTGTGCACAAAGGCAGTCTCAGAAGACATCATGAAGACATCAACTGTGAAACTCACGTAGCGTCCCATGGATTTCTGCCTGGGCAGTGCGACGAGGGACGGTATGCAGGGCCCGCGGGGACACGCTGTGCTCGTGTCCTTCACTCGCGAGTGACTTTTCACAGACAGTATGGATGAACACGCCCCACGACTGGCCTTATGCTGATAAGACGGCCTGAGACAGAGGGACAGTCGGGGCTGAGCAGGAGCGTGCTGAGAGAGGGCGCGGGCAGTGTGGCAGCACCTGCGGGCAGGACAGGCGAGCAGAGAGAGCGGGGCCAGTGGGCAGGGCCGGCGGGCAGGGCAGGTGGGGCAGGGCAGGGCAGCACGAGCCGCAGGACGAGCAGGACAGGGCTGACAGGCAGGGCAGGGCGGGCATGGCAGGACAGCAGGGCTGGCAGGGCAGGGCAGGAACAGGCAGGGTAGGACAGCGGGGCTGGCGCAGTAAGACAGCAGGGCAGGGCTGGTAGGGCAGAAACGGGCAGGACAGGACAGCAGGTCTGGCATGGCAGGGCTGGGAGGGCAGAACAGCAGGACAGGACGGGCAGGAGCGGGTAGGACAGCAGGGCTGGCAGGACTGGCAGGGCAGGGCTGGCAGGGCAGGGCAGAGCAGACGGGCAGGGCTGACAGGGCAGACGGACAGGGAGAACTGGCAGGGCAGACGACAGTGCCGCCGAATTGCCGCCAGGTGGCGCCGCCGTGCCTGCCGCCGGAGCTGCGCGCTCCCCTCCCGGTCTCCCGGAGCGGCCCCGCCGGGACCGGCTCCCCTCGCCCCCACCCGGGACCGGCTCCCCTCGCCCCCACCCGGGACCGGCTCCCCTCGCCCCCACCCGGGACCGGCCCCCCGCGCCCCCCAACTCCCACTACCACCGCATTCCCCTACCACCGCACCGCCACTTCCTCCCACCCCGCGGGCGGCGTCCCTGAGACCCTGCGCTACCCTGCGTGTTGCCCTGAGGTCCTGCTGGCAGCCTGCCCCGCTGAGGGATAGGAAACCTGTATTCCCGCCCGTCTTCCCAAGAACGCTCTGACTGGTGAAAAGCTGTCCAAGATGTTGTCTCGTTTAATACGAACTTCGTTTCAATTAATCTGCGTGACCATTTTTCTCCGGGTAAGGTTTAGTAAGTGAGGACTGAAATATTCTTTGATGCCTCCAGCAATAACTTTCAAGGTAAAAATCTGGCCAAAGGCCTAAGCAGCTATTTAAACTTACAAGAACAACTGAGTAAACAGAGTCTAACAAAAGCTCACATATTTCGGCAGTTTCTCGGCGGTCTCTCTAACTTCCTCCCTCTGCCCGCTAATGTCGCCTCACTGACCGTGGTTCTTCAGGCTTAGCTGTTGGTTTTGAACAACTATAAACATATTCGGAAAGATTTTGTAGACTGTGCTACTCTTTTTGGAAAAAAACCCAACCAAACCAAAACACCAACGGAACACCACAAAATGAAAGCAACAATAAAAAAAAAAAAAAAAATAAAAAAAAAAAAATAAAAAAAAAAAAAAAGAAAAAAGAAAAAGCAGCTGAACAAAACAACATAAACGATAGCCAACAGATGCACACAAACAAGAATCCAAGAGATAAATATCAATGAAGTAAATACCTCTAGTTTTCTGGGAATATAAAGAACAAACAACTATTTTATTAGGGGGTTGACAGTTTGGGGTGAACTGATTAACTGCATTGCAGAGAACGGTTTTGTAACCTCACCTCTACCTAGTGTAAGACTATTAACGTCGTGTATAACATTTTATAACCCTTGCATATGAATCTAGTTGTATTTTAAGATACTCTGTACATAACCTAAGGTAACACTATTATTTAAAAGGTGCAAAATATAACCCTAGTAAAGATCATTCATAGCCGCACTTGAGCGTAACTTCTTTTTCTCACACTGGGGCTTTTCACGTAGTCTTTTCCATCCGCTCCAAATAATATAAAACCCGTTCTCTACTTTTTAGTGGTGCAGTTACATTTTTTGAGTCTAAAGCTGTGCCGGTTCTGGCGGTGTGCGCATACGATTGCCTCCGAGATGTGGTATCTCGCTTGCGGTTTTCGAGAGAGCAGAGGGAAAAGATGCTCGCCGCCTTACAGCGTGTAAGAAAACAGACGAGGGCGCCAAACGACAGCAATAAACCCGGCCGCAGGCTTCCGCTCCGCCTCCGCCCCGCCGGGAGCGGCGGCCGGGCCGCGCCTGCAGCGGAGCCGGGCTCGGCGGGGAAGCGAGGGTGCGGGAGCGGCGGGGCCGCGTCCCCCGGGCGGGGCGGGGCGGTGCTCGCTGCCGCAGGCACGGCCCCTGCTCGGCCGCGCTGTGCCCGGCACCCCCGGGACACGCGGGGATCCCCGGGACACGCTCCGCTCGTCCGGGAGCGCCCCGCGACCCCGCAGCTCCCTGCCCGGCCGGCACCCCAGGCGTGTCTGCGGCCCCCTGGCCAGTGCACCGCTCCTCTCCCCTCCTCATGGGCCCGCTCCTCCGCCGCGCCCGCGGGCGAGGAAAAGTTGACATTTACTCTTGTCTGGGTTGGGGACTGTAAAACGTAGGACACCACACCGCAGTCTAAATTCACGTTTCAAAGGGCTGGCATAAAACTCTCATTAATAGAAGGCTGGATTTTGAAAACAACGCCTAGAATGTTTCTTAAATATTTGGTGGAATGTTTAGGGAGACTTTAACATGTTTTTGAAAAAAATATCTGACAAGTATCCCATTTTCGAACTATGAATCATGCGCAAGAGCACAAGAACTTAGGAGATGCGAGTGACCAAGATTAGCAGGAACAGCTCTCCACATTAAAAAAAAAAAAAAAAAAAAAAAAAAAAAAAAAAAAAAAATTTTAAAATCAAACCCCAGTTTAATCACAGGAAACATTCAGTTGTTTCTCCGGGAGATGAAACTCGTATTCCCAGGGTCTAAACACTGGATGATGTGGGTAAAAAAAAAAAATCACGGCGAGAAAAAAGGTTGGGCAGCTATTGAAGCGCACTCCAGAGATGCTAACGACAAAGGATTTATCTTCGTTTAAATGGTTGCCATCAGCGTCATTATTACTAGCAAAGTTACCACTGAAGGGAGACTTTCCGACTGTCACGTCTGCCGAGCGCGGCAGCCCGTGTCTCCAGCAGCGCGGCGACGCTTCGCCCCGCGGCACCCGGCAAAGAGCGGAGGGATGAGCAAACTGAGCCACAGGTAACTTCGGAGAGAGGGTGTTAAGGTGATGTTTCTGATAGGTCGCAGCCTGCAGGCAATATAGTCCCCCATCCATCATTTAATTCTATGATTGTTTTTTAATTTTCAAATGCTTAGGTTTTATTGGTGGTGGGGAGGAAAGAAGCAGGGGGCTGGAGTGAAACCTGCCGGGAGAATGAAATGAACGTCCACAGAGTGTTTTAAATCACGAATGAATTTAATGTTCTCCAGTTATTTCCTTCCCCTATCGTACCGTACAACAGTCAGTATTTTCCCAGAGGGAAGAAAAATCCCGGGCTAGATTCGTCGATAAGCAGGATTATAGAAAGTAAGAATGAGATCATATTTAAGGACGCAACAAAGACAAAGATAATAGAGTTGCAATATATTAGATTGTAGCAAATATTTTAATCTCCAGGTAGCTACTGTAGGTACATTTGAATCTGGGCAGCAGACTTATAAAGTCTGGGGATAAGGTTCGCTCATGTGAGGGGGTGCGTGGGGGTGTCAGTGTAAATTCCTAAATAAAAGTACTAACGTGGTCTGGAAATGGGAGGGAAAAGTAAAGAGATATCAGCGGCAGGAGGTTCTCGATCCTCTGGTCCTCTTCCAGCATTTCCTTGCATTGTGATCTAAAATTCGTCTCAGAAATAATAATAAAGAAATGCATTATCTAATATTTAACGTGTAGTTCTGTCCGAGGACAAATGAGAAAGAAGCTGCATCATTAGGACCTAAAAGGCAACAAAACAAAAATCAGAGCATAATGATGCACCTAAATGAAGGGGGAAATGTTGCACAGCTCATTTTATTAATCAGACTGTCAATTCCACCCCAGAGGCCAAACCCCAGAGCAATTCAAGCAGGATCTGATCAAGCTAAGGACAGGAGCTTTACTCCTCACTTCTTGTCTTTCTTTCTTTCCACCTGGATATATTTGTCTGCTCTGAAGCCGCCTTCATTATCCACTGACAGGAGCTTGTATTTATTTGCTTATAAACCTGTTACAATAAATGATTATTCGAACAGCGTCATTCGTACCTTAATGACGAGCACCACTTTTTGATGAATGACATTTCGGGCTAGAAAGGATGTATGGGTCATTTTGACCAGTCATTCCCTCGCTTTGGCATCCCACAATTTTTACACCTCCCTCAAAAACAGATAATAATATTTAGAGACACTTGCCGGGCTGAATGTGAATTAGCCCCTGCTGCAGCTCATCATTAGTACAGGACCAGCCCTGCAACTTTGACATTTTTTATAAAGCTGAGATGATGGAAAGAATAAGAAAAGAGATGATCCTGATGGAGAGAGGGCTGCACAGCCCTACAGCTGGCAAAAGGCTCTCGAATTTGTCAGACTCAGCTGGAAATGCGGTGTTGGAGGCCCTTGAAAATTCTCCGCACAGTGGTCGCCTCAGCCCGAGACTGACTGCCGCCTCCCTGCACAGCGCTATAGGGGACATCTCCGCCAAAGGCAAATTTGAAATAGACACTTTATTCAATCTCCAGCATCCGAGCAGCGAAAGCACTGTCTCCTCCGAAATCCCGCCGTCGGAAAGCAGGAAGAAAATCAGCCTTTATTCCGAAGTTGCTCAAGAGGCAGATATGAACAGTGATGTGGAGGTGGGCTGCTCCGCGCTCCGCTCCCCGGCCAGCCTGACTTCCTCCCAGCTGAAGGAAAACAGTAACAAAGGTAACTCTTCCTTTATCATCTTCATCTAAGCCCCGCACTTTGCCAACCGTCTTTAAAAACCAGAGGAAACCCACCGCCGCCGCCAAAGTTGCTGGCCTCTGCATCGGCGCTCTCTCTTCTGCGAAGACAGAGCTCCAGGCTGTAAAATATTATTGCAATTACTGCGCTACCCCAATAGCCGAGATACACTGTCCGGGCAGCTCCTGTGCCCGTGCCTTCGTGTGTGTGTGCGTGCATGCCCAAATCCATTGATATGTAGATTTTTATCCAGAATATATGTGAGCACAAATATCCACCCACCTATATTTAGGCAAAGCTTTCACCGTGTATTTCCCCGCGCTCTTGGAGCTCAACGGTGTCTCTTGAGCTGTATATGAGTGTATATACATAGATTAAATTAGAGACAGAGGGAGGGAATGTGAGGAAAGTGCCCGCATTTGTCTGTGTGTGTCCTTCTCTGTGTGTATGCAACTAGCTGTCTGTGTCCACTTCGGGCTAATTTGGCATTGTTCACTTTTCATCTGCTTGTAAGAGGCGTTTGGAAACAGCCTCGTCTCCTTCCCCGTTCTTTCCGGGGCACGGTGATGGACGGTGGTTGTTACTGTTGCTGGAGGTGGAGGTTGTTATTATTGGGGAGGTGGAGGCAGATGTACGGTGGATTTCCTAGGGGCCACAGTACATGCCTTTTTCGTCAAATGTGCCAGAGAAAGGAAGGAATGCTCGACGTAACCCTAGAGACGGGGAGAGAGAAGGAAAAAAAAAAAAAAAAAAAAAAAAAAGGGGGAAAAGGGGTTTATGATTGCTTTTATTTTGTATCTCTCAAATGAAACTAAAGAACGGCAGTCGAAGGGGAACAGACTAGCGCCGAGCCCGGGCCCGAACCACGGCCCGCGCCCTCGCCCGCTCTCCCCTGAGCTTGGCTGTCCTGCAATCTCCAAGACCGCCCCATCTGAAAATAAAGCAGTTACGAAGGATTAAAAAACCCGAACCCAACCAACCAACCAACCAAACAAACAATAATCAGAAATCCTCCTCCAAATCCAAATTTATCGATTCTGTTAGCATCAGGGATTTGTAAGAATGACAGCTGGCCTTGAGCACGGGCGCAGCGGGCCCTGCCCGGCCTGGTCGGGAGGGCTGGGGGGCTCTCACGCCCGCTCTCACACCGTGCTCTCGCCCCGCAGGCTACGCGGAGAGCAGCCCGACGCCCAGTGCCCCCGCCGCCGCCACCGCCCCCGCCGCCGGCATCGGCAGCCTGCACAGCGGTGGCGCGCTGGGCGGCTCGGCGGCGGGCGCCGACCAGGTGCGCCGCTACCGCACCGCCTTCACCCGGGAGCAGATCGCCCGCCTGGAGAAGGAGTTTTACCGCGAGAACTACGTGTCGCGGCCGCGGCGCTGCGAGCTGGCCGCCGCCCTCAATCTCCCCGAAACCACCATCAAGGTACGTCGCGTTCCGCGCCCCGCCGAGCCGCGGCCGCCCCGCGCAGCCCCGCCGTGCCCGGATACCCCGGCTTAAAGGACTAGCAGGGCCCACTATACTAGCTATGAGCACCACTCGTGCTATTTCGCTTTTCTGCATCCAACACTTCTAGTCAGCTTTTAAAAAAGTTGTTGTTATCACTGTTTTTTTAAATTTTTATCGCGTTAGTCTATTTCCTAAAGTGAACAGGGGAGAGAAGAAATGTAGGGGAAATACTGAGCGTCAGTACCCTGAAGAAAGAATCCTGAGTGGGGAGGAGAGGACGATTCGAAGGGAAAACATTTATTCGGATCGAAGGGGTCCCTCTCGAGTAGAGGGAAGGCCGTACCCACGGCTCCCCTCGGGCAAGGTCACGAGAGATAGCTCCGGGAGGGAGAGGGGTCGCCTAGAAGCGTTAGCAATACGTTTCGGCGGGCGGCCGCCGGTATCCGCGGGAGCGGGCGCGGCGGGGCGCGGAGCGGAGCTGAGGCCGCGCTGTGCTTGTATCCCGCAGGTGTGGTTCCAGAACCGGCGGATGAAGGACAAGCGGCAGCGTCTGGCCATGTCCTGGCCACACCCGGCCGACCCCAGCTTCTACACCTACATGATGACCCACGCGGCGGCCACGGGCAGTCTGCCCTACCCTTTCCACTCCCACGTCCCGCTGCACTACTACCCGCACGTCGGGGTCACGGCTGCCGCCGCCGCCGCAGCAGCCTCGGGAGCCGCCGCCGCGCCCTTCGCCACCTCCATCCGCCCGCTGGACACTTTCCGCGCCCTCTCGCACCCCTACTCCCGCCCGGAGCTGCTCTGCAGTTTCCGACACCCCGGCCTCTACCAGACGCCCGCCGCCGCCGGCCTCAACAGCAGCGCGGCCGCCTCGGCGGCAGCGGCGGCAGCAGCGGCGGCAGCGGCGGCGGCGGGCTCGGGGCCGCCGGGGAGCTCGGCGCCCTGCTCCTGCCTCAGCTGCCACAGCAGCCAGACGGCGGCGGCGGCGGCGGCGGCGGCCTCGGCGCTGGGCTCGCGGGGCGGCGCGGCCGCCGACTTCCCGTGCACGGCGGCGGGGCAGCGCTCCGAGAGCGGCTTCCTGCCCTACTCGGCCGCCGTGCTCAGCAAGGCCGCGGTCGCCTCGCCGGACCAGCGGGAGGAGGCGCCGCTCACCAGATAACCACCCTGGCCCGAGCCCGGGGGTGTTTTGTAGAGGGAGACGGGGGGATGGGGGGTCGGGCTAGGGGCGCTCCCGCACTCGGCCAAAAAGTTCTGTCTATTTTTTTATTGCTGACCGCCCCGCCGCCGTGGGGGGAACCGCGGGACCGGCGGGGAGGGCGCTCCGCTCTGCTTGCGCCCTCTCGGTGCTCGCTGCCGGGCGCTGTCGGTTCCGCGGGGCTCAGGCAGCCGGCACGGCGGGGGGCAGGAGGGGCAGCCGGCGGAAGGGAATGTGTTTCTGGCCTTTCTTTTTTTTCTTTTTAAAAAATTATTATTATTATTATTATTATTATTATTACGGTTTGAGTTCGAGTAAATGGGAAATGTCTCGAGTATTTCCGTACCACAAGCGGTAGCTGATGAGGCAGCCGCGTCCGGGCCAGTAACGGGAAGGGAAGTGTGACATTGTCAGGATGGGGAGAGGCATTTTTTAAGATAATGCTTTCTAACTACCATAATCCACGGTATCTGGGAAATACTTGAATCTTTCTAGGTGTAGGCTATTGTCCTGAAGCATTTACCTTCCAGACACTTTTCTAATTTTAATTCTTTTTCTCGACGTCTTTTTCTTCTCTCGGTAAAACGGCTCTTGGATTTATTTCTCACGCATTTCTATCGCGCCTTTGCCTCTGAAAAGCCACCGCTGGGTAACTGAGACCTGCTATACCAAACCACTGCTACTGGAGGGACTTCCTTGAACTTGAAGAAAGGCACATCAAAAACCACCAGTGTTACTGCCATGTCAATTTTGATGCTAATAATGTGCAGATTATGACGAAAATTGCCAATCATGTTCTCTGATGGACCTCCTTTGAATGTGGAATTGGAAAAAAGTTCCCCGCACAGAGACCTGCTGTCAAGTACTAACAACCCGCTAAGGGAAGTCATTAGAAGAGACAGATAAGAGACTTGGTACATAAAACATTGTTCTTGGTGCATAGGATGTATGTTATTTAATGTTATCTCTCTTACCTGAAGTGATTTCGCACAAGAAAGCCACTTTCTTATCATCTCAATTGCCAATTTTCATTTTGGTAACTTGGACACCCCGGGTAGACTTTTCTCTGTTAAGTTAGTATTCCACCAATGTGAAGAGCCTCATTAAATCAAACCCAGATATTTCCATAATGCTCCCTACAGAGCCACTTCACTCTTCACATAATGAGATTTTTCTGAAGAGTTGAAGCCCTCATCTAACTTGCTATTGCTTGTTTAGGCCCTGTGTGATTGTGAATACACACACACACACACACTCAAATACACTCTTACAAAATAGAGAAAAAAAAGAGAAAAAACACGAAAAAACCCTCTATTAGGTATTTCGATTAATTGTCCAGAAATATTTATATTTTTAAGACACTGGATTTTTTTTCATATTCTAATAATGAACTTTCAGGAAATTATTTTAAAGGCTATGCTCTTTTGTTCAGTGAATATAAATCATAGGTTGGTGGTTTTTGTCCAGTGGAACAGA